>NC_048300.1:157006779-157072813 GCF_013100865.1 Trachemys scripta elegans | reverse complement strand
GATGCAAGACTTCTTCTTGCATCTGAAGAAGTGAGGTTCTGACCCACGAAAGCTTATGCTCCCAGTACTTCTGTTAGTCTCAAAGGTGCCACAGGACCCTCTGTTACCAAGTAACTTAGATCTATCAATAAAGATCTTAAAATGAAGTATTTGGAAGGACATGATAGTATTATCAGCACATCCTCCAGGAAAGCAAATTTTGAATAGTTCTGTCGAGGAACAGACAATGCATCTCTGAATCAGAGTTTCAAGATGAAATAGGAAGAACTGGAAACAGAATTCTTTGTGGACAAGGAATCAAACCGAATACATTTGTGACCAGTCTTTATAGCAGAAGGTATTTGGGGAGATACACAGATGATGAACAGAGGGCTGGGACAGTTGTTTTTTAAATCTCTGGTGGGTAGGTCTTCACTTAAAACTCTGCACCGGTGCATCTGCATTGATGTAGCTGTGTCACTGTAGTGCTTAAATGAAGATGTTCCCACACCAACTGGACAGGTTCACTTGTCTGCATAGTTAATCCATCTCCACAAGAGGCAGTAGCTATGTTGACAGGAGACGCTCTCCTGCAGCCATAGCGCTGTCTACACCAGTAGCTAGGTCAGTATAACTATGTCGCTCAGGGGTGTGGATTTTTCACACCCAATGAGCAATGTAGTTATATCAATATAAATCTGTAGTATAGACCTGGCTCTGTCTCCATTTCCATGTGTGCTTAATGGTATTCAAAATGTAGTGGAAGACTCAGAGTTTATAATCTTAGAGCAAAAGATTGGCTTTATTTATACTGAGTTCTACAGGAAGTGTGGCTGATTGGAGCTGTAAAGTTGGATTTCAAAGATTTGGAATGACAGAAATTACAGCCAAAATGTTTACTCTAAATATAGGCAACCAAATCCATATATAGGCACTTAAGTGGAGGTGGCCAGTTTTCACAGGTGTTGAGCAGTTGTAGCTCAACTTGAAGTCAGAGGGAGCTGCAGGTACTCAGTACCCAGAAAATTCAGGACATTTCTGTTTAGAGGCCTAATTTTAGGCACTTCCATTTGAAAATGTTGGCCATAATGCATTGTATAGGGGAGCTTCTCATTTTCCATGTATTTTAGGAGTAAAAATTCCAAGCATATTGCTTTTTGGTTCTGCTTTGAGTCGGAGAAACAAAGGTGAAAGAATACAAATGAAGCTGGCAAATATCCTGTGAAATAAAAAGGATTCAAGAGAAGTAGTTTTTTAAAAGTGCGAAATGTCTAATAGAAATAATGTTAAATGTTGGCAGCAGTTGGTATTACCAGGCACAGGTGCCGGGTTCCTCCGGGCCCCGGGGGTGCTCAACCCCCCACTCTGTGCCCACCCCACCCCCACCCCTCCCCCAAGCCCCCACTCCATCCCTGCCTCTTCCCACCCAGTTCCACCCCCTCCTCTGAGAGTGCCCCATCTCTGCTCCTCCCCCTCACTGCCTTCTGCATGGCGCAAAACAGCTGAGCGCGGCGGGCAGGAGGTGCTGGGAGGGAGGAGGAGGAGTTGATCGGTGGAGGCCGCCAGTGGACAGGAGGTGTGGGTGGGGGAAGAAAGGGAGGGAGCTGGCTGCTGGTGGGTGCTAAGCACCCACTAATTTTTTTCCATGGGTGCTCCAGTCTTGGAGCATCCATGGAGTCGGCACCTATGTTATTAGGGGAAAATCAGCATGATTTTTTTACAGGAGTGAGCTCTGACAAAGGCTCACAGAAAAGTTAGAGTCTTCCATTGTTTGCCAGACTTTTGAGAGCTTGTTATGAAAGAAAATACAATTAATCAAAACAAAATTACCTAGAGTTCTAAGCTGTAAAGAATTATTCCTCTTACTAATGGGTCATTTATAAGCAATATCCAGCCTCTTCATTAAAAGTCATTGTCTAGAGCTGTCTAGAGTGACTCACGACCATGATTGCCTACTTCAGGGCAGACTGTCAAAATTAGGGCAGACACCCCAAACTGGTAGTGTGGTCTATAATTAGATTTCACCAAGCCGGTAAAAAATGTGAACTCCTGGATTACTATAACAGTCTTATCATGGAGTCACGAACAGTCCCCTTAGACTTTCCAGTCTATCTTGCCACTGGCCTTAGTGATAAATGGTAACTTACACACAAAAAATCACAAAATATTCAGGTTGCTCCCAAGATACCAGTCACTTACCCCAGATCAATTGGTACTCTAAATCTTACACCAAAGACAACACCTGTAGCCAGTCCTGTAATAAACTACCTAAAGATTTTAACTAGGAAAAATGAATAAGAGTTATTTACCGGTTAAAGCAAACAAACATACACTACTCCTGGTGGAATTCTGCACCACTGCGCATGTGCATAATTAATGAGCCATGCATATTTTTTATTTTTTCTTTGCAGAAAAAAGCTTCTGCCGGAAAGTTGCCGCAGTTCCACCTTTTTAGAGAGTGCTATGGCACTCAAACAGATCCGCCTCAGCAGAAAATAACTTCAGCTGGAAAGTTGCTGCAGTTCCACCATTTGCCCACCAGAGGGTGCTGAGGTGATAGGACAGAGCAGCAGCTCCTGGCCAGCTAGGGAAGAGAAAGAACCTGCCTTCTTCACAGTGCCTGTCGGGTCAGGTCAGGAGACAGGGGCTATGGGGAGACAAACAGCGTGGGGCTGTTGGGGGGGTCAGACAGGGGCTCATAAGGGCTAGTGGGGGAGGGAGGACAGACTGGGGCAGGGGCTGAATGAGAGTGGAGGTGCAGGGCCACATGGGGAGGGAGGTGCAGAGCCAGATAGGGACAGGGGGTGGCTAAGTGGGGGCACAGAGACACATGGGGGCGGGGGGGGGGGGTGCAGGGCCACATGTGGATGGAGGGAGTGGGTATCTGAGTGGGGATGGAGGGATACACGTGGATGGGGAAGATGTGCCTGAGTGAATGGGAGAGGCTAGGGCTCAGCCCTCTCCCTGCCCCCCAAAAAACCCTGTTCCATAATTTTCCCATCCATACCCAATAACCCTCCAAATTCACACCCAGGCTCCTTCCCAGCAATTGTGAGAAATACAGTTCTGTATTGTAGTTTAAATGAATTATTACTCAGAGTTCTGTATTAATATGCCTAGTAAGAAATCTATTTGTCAAAAAAGATTTCCTGAATCTTTTTTGTTGTCTGTATTGTTACAGACATACTTTCTGACAGGTATTTTGAAATAAATGAGCAAATAAATCAAAACTAGTTTGATTATATTGTATTATTTTGACAAATAAAATATGCAGAATTTTGCAGAATTTGAAAATATTGTGTGCAGAATTTTTAATTTTTTGTTGCAGAATTTTTAAATTTTTGGCACAGAATTCCCCCAGGAGTAATATACACACGAATGAGTTACCATCTAAATACTAAAAGTGACAGAGTTGTAGTGATCCATCTATTCCAAGTATCTTTCAGGGCAGACCCAGGAGGCAGCCCCTGGGGATCTCTGGCTTCAGTTTAGAGTCTCTGGCCCTTCAGAGTTCAAACAGCCAAAAAGATGCAGTTTCTTCATGTCAGGGATTTTTATTCCCTTCCCCCAGAGTTCAAGATGATGGGATGAATTCACATGCATGTCTCCTCTTCCTGTGTTTAGGGGAGAGCCATCAACAATGTATTTTGTCCTCTGATGTTCCACAAAAGTTTATCTGGTGTCTATAGCCCTTCTTTGGTTTGTCAGAAGATAACACATTCTGTGGCAAACTTGGTAATGTGTCTCCCCGACTCTGAGGGTTTACAGTTTCAGAGCAAACTCTTTTACAGTTACAGAGCAAACAGTTAAATATTCCTTTATAACATGGGTGTAGCGGGGTGGTTACTCCGCTCCGGACCTGAAGGGGTTAAAGCAGCCCCGGAGAGGGCTGCAGCTGGGAAAAGGTAGGCAGATGGGGAAAGCAACCACAGCTTAATCAGGGCCCAGCTGGCCCTTATAAGAGGGCTGTGGGCCAGAGGCTAACACACATACTGTCTCTGTAGTTTCCTGAGAGAGAAGAACCTGGCTGCCTGGGAGCTGAGAAGGGTACCTGAGGTGAAGCAGTGCTGGGGAAGGGCAGAGGGAGCTGGGGAGTTCCAGCTTAGTAAAACCCCAGGCTGCAGGCCTTTCTAAAAAGGCCAAAAAGATATTGGGGCTGCAGAGGGGCAGCCCAGAGATAGGCAAAGACAGCAGGTCCTAACCCTACTTGCCGATGATGAGTAGTTTATAGACTGCAGTCTGCCCCAGTGAGCGGGGGCTGGATGGTGACTGGCAGTAGCCACTGAGGCAAGGTGGGGTTAGAGGGTTGGGGGTTCCCCAGGGTGGGGAAACCCAGATTGTGGGTTGCTGCTGGGGGCAGAACCCTGATGTAGAGGAGCATTGGGGTCTGGGAGGGACATGGGGGCCAGCGGCAGGCGAGACACCAGCCTGCAGAGGGCGCTCTGGGTTGGAAGAGCTAATTCCCAGGACGACCAGCAAGAGGCACCGTGCTGGTGAACCTTCGCCCTGCCACAATGGGATATAGATATTCTAAGTGAGATTAATGCATGCAGCAACATACAAGCATTTAATCAAGTCTATACACTAAAAATAGTCTTATAAAGACTAACACATCTTTTGAGCAAAACTAACATACAGGTAACCTGGTATGGTCTCCAGCTATGAGGTTATCAGTTCTTAGGTAACGCCTGCAGCCTGGCAAGACCTGGCACCTGGCTTGCCAGCATCAGTCATATTTTAATTCTCATGTGAAACTACAGGAAAATGTTCATATCAATTTGGAAGCTCCCTAGTGATAACTAATGTCATTTGGGACCTTTAATCATGAGAATGAAATATTTGCACTGATCTAGCTCTCGTAGGCAATTATGGCTGTTACTAAGATGGTAATTTCCTTCCTTTCTTTGTAGAAACTGAACATTGTCAATCATGAAACATTTGGCTCCCACAGTTTTGATTCTCTTTTGAATCTCAAAAGACTTGATAGGAAATACATAATTTGAGAAAAAAGAACAGGAGTACTTGTGGCACCTTAGAGACTAACAAATTTATTTGAGCATAAGGTTTCGTGGGCTACAGCACACTTCATCAGATGCATAGAATGGAACATATAGTAAGAAATATATACATACAGAGAACATGAAAAGGTGGAAGTAGCCATACTAACTGTAAGAGGCTAATTAATTAAGATGAAGTATTATCAGCAGGAGGGGAAAAAAAACTTCTGTAGTGATAATCAAGATGGCCCATTTTAGACAGTTGACAAGAAGGTGTGAGGATACTTAACATGGGGAAATAGATTCAATATGTGTAATGACCCAGCCACTCCCAGTCTCTATTCAAACCCAAGTCAATGGTATCTAGTTTGCATATTAATTCAAGCTCAGCCGTTTCTCGTTGGAGTCTGTTTTTGAAGCTTTTCTGTTGCAAAATTGCCACCTTTAAGTCTGTTACTGAGTGACCAGAGAGGTTGAAGTGTTCTCCTACTGGTTTTTGAATGTCATGATTCCTGATATCAGATCCTTGTCCATTTATTCTTTTGTTTGTACAGGACAGGCCCAACAAAGAAAATAACAGAACTCCACTAGCCATCACCTTCAGCCCCCAACTAAAACCTCTCCAGCGCATCATCAAAGATCTACAACCTATCCTGAAAGATGATCCCTCACTCTGACAGATCTTGGGAGACAGACCAGTCCTCGCTTACAGACAGCCCCCCAACTCACAGCAACCACACACCCCACAACAAAAACACTAACCTAGGAACCTATCCTTGCAACAAAGGCCGATGCCAACTCTGCCCACATATTTATTCAAATGACACTATCATAGGACCTAATCACATCAGCCACGCCATCAGGGGCTTGTTCACCTGCACATCTACCAATGTGATATATGCCATCATGTGCCCTCTACCCTGTACATTGGCCAAACCAGACAGTCTCTACACAAAGAATAAATGGACACAAATCTGATATCAGGAATCATAACATTCAAAAACCAGTAGGAGAACACTTCAACCTGTCTGGTCACTCAGTAACAGACTTAAAGGTGGCAATTTTGCAACAGAAAAGCTTCAAAAACAGACTCCAATGAGAAACTACTGAGCTTGAATTAATATGCAAACTAGATATCCCTCAGGGGAGGGATAGCTCAGGGGTTTGAGCATTGGCCTGCTAAACCCAGGGTTGAGAGTTCAATCCTTGAGGGGGCCATTTAGGGATCTGGGGCAAAAATCTCTCTGGGGATTGGTCCTGCTTTGAGGAGGGGGTTGGACTAGATGACCTCCTGAGGTCCCTTCCAACCTTGATATTCTATGATTCTAGATATCATTAACTTGGGTTTGAATAGAGACTGGGAGTGGCTGGGTCATTACACATATTGAATCTATTTCCCTATGTTAAGTATCCTCACACCTTCTTGTCAACTGTCTAAAATGGGCCATCTTGATTATCACTACAAAAGTTTTTTTCCCCTCCTGCTGATAATACCTCATCTTAATTAATTAGCCTCTTACAGTTGGTATGGCTACTTCCACCTTTTCATGTTCTCTGTATGTGTATATATATATATATTATTATATGTTCCATTCTATGCATATGATGAAGTGGGCTGTAGCCCATGAAAGCTTATGCTCAAATAAATTTGTTAGTCTCTAAGGTGCCACAAGTACTTCTGTTCTTTTTGCGGATACGGACTAACATGGCTGCTACTCTGAAACCTATAATTTGAGAAGTTCTTTTGTGAGTTTTTGTCTCTTATTGCCTGATTCTTCAGGTGCTCAGTGTCCTCAGCTCTTTGAATCCAGGGTTTGGAATGGCAGAAACTAGAGACAACATTTAAATACTTGGATTCCTACAGTTAGGCATATAAGGGCAGGTCAAAAAATGTTGCTGTAGCGCTTAAGTGAAGACACTCCTATGCTGATGGGAAAGCGCTCTCCTGTTGGCATAGGGGACATGACAGGCAGTAGCTATGTTGTCAGCGTGAGAGCTTCTCCTGACATAGCGCTGTCTACTTGCGGGGGTGGGGCGGGGGCGGGGGAGGTTAAGGTTGGAAGTAGGTGAGGCTGGTTAGCTTTACTGCAAATCTACTCTCTAGGTTGGTTGCATTAATTTACTGCATTCACTACTAAAACTCAAGATGTAACTTCATACTCTTGTCATCTTTGGAAGCATCTGTTCACCACATCACAAATTTTGCTTCTTGATGGTTTTCTTACACATACCTGTTTCTAAAAAAACTGTTTAAAATAACATGGAAATCACCACCAGGGTGACAAGAGGTGAAGGTGGGTATCCATTGTTTTTCATAGGGAAGGGGAACAGGTACCTACAGCAGCAGGAGGCACTCAGTTGTGCTGCACGAGCTCCTCTCCTACTGGGGTTGCATGCAAAGTTTCCATTAGCTGTTCCTTGCATCTCCCTGGGATGCCAGAAATCAAATGCCCCAGGTGGTGCACCTGGGGAGAATAGTTCTTTTTACAATGCTTTCCTGCCTTTCTGTTGGCATGAGGAGATCTTCAGATGACAGTCCCAGGAGGTTAGATATCAGCCCTCAACTCTGGCAGCTCAAATACCTTGTGATGGATAAGGTGATTAAAGAAGGATATGAAATGGTCCTGATCCGTGGAAGATCTCAACAGTGGGACTTCTGTGGGGCTTACTTTTATTGAGGAAAGGATTCTCTGGATTACTGGGTATTATGGCTGTTCAGCCTGTGAAATCTAATCCATTTTTAGAAAAAACAATTATGGAGCAATTGAAATGTGCTAGATCAGTGATGCCCAACCTCATTACACAGGAGAACCACATAAATCTAAGCACAAACTTTTGTGTGCCAAACAGATTCTACATATTTTAATAAGATTTTAAAGTCACCTGTATTGATTTATATTTTAAGTTCAGCTTGTTTTGTATGTATTTAGATAGAAACAACTTATGTACAGTATTGTCTGTTTACACACTTGTGTAAACTAAAGTAATATAAACATGACAACAAAACGCAAATTAATCGGCCATTAGTATATTGTATAGAAGCAGGCTGAGGGCCTTATGAAATGCTCTGGTGGGCTGTGTACAGTTGGACACTGTGTAGGTTGGACACTTCTGTGATAGACCATCTAAAAACAATTTGTTTAGCTGATGTGCCTACAGTGTTGGTCTCTTGGTAAATCAAAGACACAGTGATATTGCACTGCTGCATTCCAGAATGACAGAAGATATTTGAGGAAAACATTAATATGTTCTACCACATTTAGTCGAAGTCTTGCATTATACAGCTTTGCCCACCTCTGTCCTAACTATGGCCCGCGGGCCACATCCGGTCCGTGGGACCCTCCTGCCCGGCCCCTGAGCTCCTGGCCCAGGAGGCTAGCCCCCAGCCCCTCCCCTGCTGTTCCCCTTCCCCACATCATCAGCGTGCCCCGCCCCCAGCGCAATGCTCTGGGTGGCAGGGCTGCGAGCTCCTGGGGCAGCGCAGCTGCAGAGCTCGGCCTGACCCAGTGCTCTGTGCTGTGCGGTGGCATAGCTGGCTCCTGCCGGGCGGTGCAGCTGTAGCACCACCAGTGCTCCAGGCAGCGCGGTAAGGGGGCAGGGAGCAGGGGGTGTTGGACAGAGGGCAGGGGAGTTTGGGGTGGTGGTTGTTACCCAAAATTGGGCCAGCTAGTAAGCTTAGGGAGGACTAATGAACCGCCAGAGTTTGGCAGAAAGCAGCATGTTTATTATACTGATAGCTAAGCTCAAAGGAAGGGGGGGGTCACACTGACACTCGCATACTCACGCTCCCAGGATAGGCACGGCACTGGAGATGTTAGGATTCTTGAACGTAAGTGTCCCACAGCGCAGTGATGGACAGTGTGATGCAGGTAAGTCTCCCTGAGGCACGATGGAATGCAACGCAGCGAACCACTGGCCAGGTGGTCTGGGCGAAGGGCCTTCATGGGAGGTACAAGCTTGTGAGTGCTCTCTTGAGCACCTGGCCCCTTCCCCTTTTAAGGACCTGCTCCTCATAGCCTGCGACTAGAGATGACTTGGCCGCATCTGGTTGGTCATACTCCACCTCGGGCAGTATCCTTTCAGTGTCCATGCACTGGGTGTGTGAGTGCTGCCTAATTAGAGCCACAGACACCTTGTCTACCTGGGAGCTCTTCTGATCTTCCAGCTGTTCAACCAGCCCATTCATCCCACAAGCATTCCAGGAGGGAGGAGGAGGGGGAAAGCCACTTCACAGGTATTCAGAGAGGGAGAGGAGAGTATACAGGTTATACATAGCATAGTTATACAGAGCATACAGATCACTGCTGCTCCTACAACAGTGGTCAGGGGGCGGGGGTGTGGATAGGGGTTGGGGTGGGCAGGGAACAGGAGGGTTGGATGGGGGCAGAGGTCCCCAGGGGGGCAGTCAGGAAGGAGAGGTGGGGATTGGATGGGATGGCGGGGGGCAGTCAGGGGCAGGGGTTCCGGTGGTGGTCAGGGGACAGGGAATGGGGGGTTGGATGAGGCAGGAGTCCCGGGGGGGCCATTGGGGCGAGAAGCGGGGGGGGGTGGGGGGGGGGGGGGGGGCAGGGCCGGGCCATGCCTGGCCGTTTGGGGAGGCACAGCCTTCCCTAACCGGCCCTCCATACAATTTTGGAAACCCGATGCGGCCCTTAGGACAAAAAGTTTGCCCACCCCTGGCTTAGGATATGTTGCAGGGGTTTTGGGTTTTTTTACACAAAATTTCACCTTCAGATTTATTCAGTATAAAATGCCACTTGGTATAGTATAATCTTGTATTCAAAATCTAAAGGTTAATAGTATGTTTGCTGAGCTTCATAACTTCTAAAAGATTTGTGGGCATGTAGTCTAAATTTGAGGGATTTATTCATTGTTCGGATTTTTACCTGATTTATTTTATTCAACTTATCTATGGATACCTTGATTCTTGGGCTGCAAATATAACAATTTGGAAATATCAAAACAGTTAAATATCAATAATCTGATTGTGACATTACACTCCATATTATTTATGAAAATATGCTTATAATATGGATATGACATAACTGAGATGTACTTTATGCAAGATGGGTCTTGAAAGGTATCATTGGAAAGGTTATGATTTACTGAATGTGACTATCCAATTCGTATGCATGTATCATTTCTGTATCTAAAGTTAGGAATATGGACTATGTAACAATTACATCTGGGTGTGTATTGGGAAGACACCCACCAGACGACAGGCCATCAAATTTGATGAGCCATCAGGAAGGAACAACGAGACCATGAAGATACTAATCTTTCTCCCTCTTGGGAGGCGTCCAGGGACGTAACTGTGACACTACTAGGTCAGGTGGTCTTGTCACCTGATACTAAACATTATCTGGGACTTCTTGTAACTTTCCACTGGAAGGGAAGTGGGGGGGGGGGGGAATCAAAGGATTCCTGTCTTATGTAAATCCTATTTAAGGGTGGGGAGGAAGGTAAATGGGATTCCTCCTCTCCATGGACTGTCTGCCCAAGAAGAGAGACTGGTAAAGACACCTGAAGGGATGGCAAGGGGGAGTCCAGACTGAGACAGGGCTCCAGTCTGAAAAGAAATATAACTGGAACTCTAAACCACTGAAACTTTGCAACCTGTCTAAAATAACATTTAGGGTAAGAAATTACATTTTGTAACCTGTTTCTTAAGTATATTGAGCTTAGCTTGCATATTTTGTTTTATTTGCTCAGTAATCTGCTTTGTTCTGTCTGTTATCTTCTATATTCACTTAAAATTCATTTTTGTAGTTAATAAACTTATTTCTTGTTTGTAATATAACCCAATTTTTACAATTCATAATTGGGGGGAAAGGGTAAGAGGCTGTGTATACCTTCTTCCACATTGAGGGAGGAGGTGGATTTCATAATATACCTTTGTGTCTGCACTCCAAGGGAGATGGACACCTGAGTGCTGGGGCAAGTCCCTTAAGCTGAGTCTTCCCAGACCTGGATCTCAGTGTCTGTTTTGTTCTGCAGATGGGTGTGGCCCTGCCTGTTTGTGTGCTGGAGGAGGCTTAATAGCTTGGCTCAGCAAGACAGGTAAGAGGGGTGTCCAGGCTGACAGAACAGGCAGGTTCAGTGGTATCTCAGCACATCAGGTGGCACCTTAAGGGGGGCAACCCGACACACTGATATTGTTGGTTAAAAGAGAATTGTAAGCCATTCTTGGTGCAGAGACTAGTCTTTATTATATTCTAAGCAAACACCATTTCCTCGCTGAGACTTAGGCCTTGTCTACACTACGAGAGTAGTTCGATTTTACTTAAATCGAATTTTTGGAATCGATATTGCAAAGTCGAACGTGTGTGTCCACACTAAGGACAGTAATTCGACTTTGTGAGTCCACACTAACGGGGAAAGCGTCGACATTGGAAGCAGTGCACTGAGGGCAGCTATCCCACAGTTCCCGGAGTCCCCGCCGCCCATTGGAATTCTGGGTGGAGCCGCAAATGCCTTCTGGGTAAAAAAAAAAGGGGCCAGGGTGCTTTTGGGTAACTGTCGTCATCCGTCCATCACTCCCGCCCTCCCTCCCTCCCTGAAAGCGCCGGCGGGAAATCATTTTGCGCACTTTTCCAGTCATTGACAGCGCGGACGCCACAGCACTGTGAGCATGGAGCCCGCTGCAACCATCGCTGCAGTTGTGGCCGCTCTCAACGCCTCGCAGCTTATCATACAGGTTGCCCTGAGGCAGATGCAGAAAAGTCAGGCGAGGAGGCTACGTCAACGCGGTGATGGCCTGAAGTCTGAGAGTAGCACAGACCTCTCAGAAAGCAGGGGACCCAGCGCCGAGGACATCACGGTGGCAATGGGTCATGTTGATGCTGTGAAACGGCGATTCTGGGCACGGGAAACAAGCACTGAGTGGTGGGACCGCATAGTGCTGCAGGTCTGGGATGAATCACAGTGGCTGCGAAACTTCCGCATGCGGAAGGGAACTTTCCTTGAACTTTGTGAGTTGCTGTCCCCTGCCCTGAAGCGCAATGACACCCGGATGCGAGCAGCCCTGACTGTCCAGAAGCGAGTGGCCATAGCCCTCTGGAAGCTTGCAACGCCAGACAGCTACCGGTCAGTCGCGAACCAGTTTGGGGTGGGCAAATCTACCGTGGGGGTTGTTGTGATGCAAGTAGCCAAGGCAATCGTTGATGTACTGCTGCCAAAGGTAGTGACCCTGGGAAACTTGGAGGCGATCATAGATGGCTTCGCAGCGATGGGATTCCCAAACTGCGGTGGGGCCATAGATGGAACTCACATCCCTATCCTGGCACCGGAACACCAGGCCAGCCAGTACATTAACAGAAAGGGCTACTTTTCCATGGTGCTGCAAGCACTGGTGGACCACAGGGGACGTTTTACCAACATCTACGTGGGATGGCCGGGCAAGGTTCATGACGCTCGTGTTTTCAGGAACTCTGGTCTGTTTAGACGGCTGCAGCAAGGTATTTACTTCCCGGACCACAAAATAACTGTTGGGGATGTGGAGATGCCTATAGTCATCCTCGGGGACCCAGCCTACCCGCTAATGCCCTGGCTCATGAAGCCCTATACAGGTGCCCTGGACACTGAAAAAGAACTCTTCAACTACCGGCTGAGCAGGTGCAGAATGGTGGTGGAGTGTGCTTTTGGACGTCTCAAGGGGAGATGGAGAAGCTTGCTGACTCGCTGTGATCTCAGCGAAACCAATATCCCCATTGTTATAGCAGCTTGCTGTGTGCTCCACAATCTCTGTGAGAGCAAGGGGGAGACCTTTATGGCGGGGTGGGAGGTTGAGGAAAATAGCCTGGCTGCTGATTACTCACAGCCAGACAGCCGGGCGATTAGAAGAGACCAGCGGGAAGCGCTGTGCATCCGGGAGGCTTTGAAAGCAAAGTTCCTGAGTGAGCAGGGTAACCTGTGACTTTAAAGTTTGTGTACAGAGAAGCCGAACCTGCCCCCGTTTCTTTACCCAGTTCATGTTGACTATCCTATCCAGTTACATACCCCCTTCACCCCACTTCCAACACACGTTTCAAAATAAAAATAGTTCTACTTTGTTAAAGCACACCGTTTTCTTTAATACTGTTTTCGCGGGAATTTTTTAAAACTGGGACGCAGACTGTGGTGCGGAGCGGGTGTAGTGTAGTCGCGCGAATGCAGCTTCTAAACTCAAGGACTGACAGGCTCCGCTGCGGTGGGATGGTTGTTTCAACGGAGCCTGTCACCCCTCCTGATAGGGACTGTGTGTATGGGGGGTCTATGTGACTTTGTGGCAGGGGGAGGACGGTTACAGATCCCCTGCTGTGTGGCTCTGTGATCCTGCCTAAGGACCGCCGCTTAAGATCTCTAACTGCCCTCCCCTGCCACAAAGTCACAGAGCAACCCACCCCCCACCACATAACATAAAAACAACCTCCCAGACTAACCAGGGTAAGTAGTCACTGCATCACTGCACTATGTATGTGCCCTGCTGCTGTGCCTGCCCCCGACTATGTACCCTGCCAAAGGTGACTGTCCTGTCCAATTACCAACCCCCTTTCCCCCCCTCCTCCAAAAGAACATGATCGAAACAGTAGTTAACAGAAACATATTTTTTATTATCAACTACACATGGAACTGGGAAGTGAAACTTGGACGGGGGCTTGTGTCAGGTGGGAAGGAAAGAACTTGTCAAACTTTGGGGAATGAGAGCCTTCTGCTGCTCGAGCTCTCTGCAGGGGTGGAGTGAGAGTTAGCAGGGACTCTGCCGCCTCTCCTTCTGTGCACTTTGGGTGAGGGGAGTATGGGACTTGGTGGCGGGGGAGGGCGGTTAGAGATGGACTGCAGCGGGGCTCTGTCCTCCTGCCTCCGTTCCTGCAGAACATCCACAAGGCGCCGGAGCGTGTCCGTTTGCTCCCTCAGTAGTCCAAGCAGGGTTTGAGTCGCCTGCTGGTCTTCCTGACGCCACCTCTCCTCCCGATCCATGTTGGCTTGGTGCATTCGGGTCAAGTTCTCCCGCCACTGGGTCTGCTGTGCTGCCTGGGCTCTGGAGCAGGCTATAAGCTCTGAGAACATGTCCTCCCGTGTCCTCTTCTTCTTATGCCTAATCCTCCCTAGCCTCTGGGAGTGTGATGACAGGCTAGGTTGTGAGACAGTCGCAGATGGGGCTGTGGGAATGGGAAAAAGGGAGTGAATTCCTCAGAAAGATAAATGTAGTTGTGAACAAAGAACATAGTCTTTCTCTGTGAACAGGACCATGCACAGCACCTATCACATGCGCACTCAGCACAAGGTCGAATTCTCGGCCTTCGCATTCAGTGTCTGGGGTTTTGCGGACCACATTTGAGAACCGTGTCAGGACAACGGAATTGCTCTTGCACGCAGACATGGTAAGCCGTAGATTCGTGGCAGCTTAAAACTTTAATATTAGCAATGGCCTCATTTCACATTGAAATCAATGTCGGTCCCTGCTGCCAGCAATCCGGCAAGCAGGAAGTCTGCTCCTGTGCCACACCCTCGCGGCTGTCCCCGGGAACGATCCCTTTCGGCTGCCCCTCTCCCGCCTCCACCGCGTGGCTGCAAACCAGCGGTTACAGTTCTGTAAAGGAACGGTAAAGCAGTCCCAACACTAACATTCCCCTACCTCATTCAAAGCAGGTCATCATGAGCGACATCACCCTCATGAGGATCTCTGAGAGCGACAGACAGAGAATGCTCCGGGAAAGCCTCCAAAGACCAGGGCCGTATGCCGCCATGCTGTGCCAAGCAATGATTCCGGAGTACTTGCTAGTCTCGTGGCGCGGCAACGTGTCCTACTACGGAGGACCCAATAAGGCCGCTCTCCCCAAGAACCTAATGCAGCGGATTTCAAATTACCTGCAGGAGAGCTTCCTTGAGATGTCCCAGGAGGATTTCTGCTCCATCCCCGGACATATAGACCGCATCTTACTGTAGCTGCAGTAGCAGGGACTAAACAGTAGAGCGGCTTGGGCAGGACAATCATGCAAAACCGGACATTGCTAGATTTTTTTTCAATAGTTGCACTGCCCATGACTGAACCGTAAAGTTAATCAAACTAATCATGAGAAACCCATTTTTTAAATTGTTAATATTCATGTTCTGTTACAAATAAATGTTTAGATGTTTACAACACTTACTGGATGATCCTTCACCAGATTCTGTGTCCGGGGTAACGGCTGGGGAGGGTTGGTAGGGGATCTCTGTAAGGGTGATGAAGAGATCCTGGCTGTCGGGGAAATCAGCGTTGTGAGCGCTGTCGACTGCCTCGTCCTCCTCATCTCCTTCCTCATCTTCCCCGTCCGCGAACATCTCTGAGGATCCGGCCGTGGACACTATCCCATCCTCGGAGTCCACAGTCAGTGGTGGGGTAGTGGTGGCGGCCGCACCGAGGATGGAATGCAGTGCCTCGTAGAAACGGGATGTCTGGGGATGGGATCCGGAGCGTCCGTTTGCCTCTTTGGTCTTCTGGTAGCCTTGCCTCAGCTCCTTGATTTTCACGCGGCACTGCGTTACATCCCGGCTGTATCCTCTCTCTGCCATGTCTTTAGAGATCTTCTCATAGATCTTTGCATTCCGTCTTTTGGATCGCAGCTCGGAAAGCACGGACTCATCGCCCCACACAGCGATGAGATCCAAGACTTCCCGATCAGTCCAGGCTGGGGCCCTCTTTCTATTCTGAGATTGCACTGCCATCAGTGCTGGAGAGCTCTGCATCGTTGCCAGTGCTGCTGAGCTCGCCACGATGTCCAGACAGGAAATGAGATTCAAACTGGCCAGACAGGAAAAGGAATTCAAATTCAAATTTTCCCGGGGCTTTTCCTGTGTGGCAGTTCAGAACATCCGAGCTCTTACTGCTGTCCAGAGCGTCAACAGAGTGGTGCACTGTGGGATAGCTCCTGGAGCTATTAGCGTCGATTTCCATCCACACCTAGCCTAATTCGACATGGCCATGTCGAATTTAGCGCTACTCCCCTCGTCGGGGAGGAGTACAGAAGTCGAATTAAAGAGACCTCTATGTCGAACTAAATACCTTCGCGGTGTGGACGGGTGCAGGGTTAATTCGATGTAACGGCGCTAACTTCGACATAAACGCCTAGTGTAGACCAGGCCTTAGTAATACTTTGAATTTACAGCATCTGTTATCTATCAGCGCACTCTCCATACATTAATGACTTAAGCCCCACAATGTCCCATGAGATAGATGAAGAATGTGAAGTACTGACTTTCCCAATATCTCAGGATGTTTTTGGTAGAGCCAGGAATAGAAACCACATATCCTACTTCCCCATCCTTTCCCTCTTATTACCATGCACACTTGACTTATGTACAAAACTGATATTTTGTACTATTTAATTTATTTATGAGATTCTGCATATCTTGCTCTATCAAACTCTTAAACTGAATAAAAATAGAGATCGGAATGTGGACCACATGACAACCATTAAACACATATGCCAGTGGCAGAGTCGTGAAATTGTGTTTCTCTAGCTTTTACAGAAACATTACTGGACATCTTCCTTCCACCCTGGCTGAGCTGGAGTGAAAGAATCCAGTCAGCGACAGGCAGTGTTAGAACTCTGGATTTTCTGTTCCTCAGGGTTGAGTAAGAGAAACTGTCTGCAGCCAGGTTCCATCTTTTCAGTAGTATAAAACTTCAGGAAGTTATGCACAAAGTTGTGGCTGAGTCCTCAAAATTGATTTAGACTGATTTGTAGACCTTTTTTATACATAAGTAAAAATACAAAAACCTGTCTATTTCAAGGAACTGAATTCTACTTTTTTCCCCTTTGCACTGCTCAAACAGATTCAATTGTGTTGGGTTGGATCACAGAAACTACCTCAAGACTGTCACTAGATGGGCTGAGATACCACTGAGAACAAATCCCCCTGCCAGAAAAGGCTTCCCTCCATTCCCGTCTTGCTGAGCTAGACACACCAGTCTGCTCCAGCACAGACCAATAGATTGGGCAATGCCCCCCTGCAGTTCACAGAAACTAAGATCCACTTAACCCAGTGGCTTCTCAGTTAACTGGGACTTTTCCCCAGCACCCAGTATTCAGTCTTTCTGGGAGCCTAAACCCTGAATACATCTGTTTTACTCTGTATAAAGCTTCTACAGGGTAAACTCATAAATTGTCCGCCCTCCATAACACTGATAGAGAGAAATGCACAGCTGTTTGCTCCCCCAGGTATTAGTCACTAACTCTGGGTTCAATAATAAACAAAAGTGATTTTATTAAGTGTAAAAAGTAGGATTTAAGTGCTTCCAAGTAATAGGCAGAACAAAGTAAGTTACAAGCAAAACAAAACATGTAAGTATAAGCCTAATACATGAAGAAACTGATTACAGAAATCTCACCCCCATAGATGTTCCAGTAAGCTTCTTGCACAGACTGGACTCCTTCCTAGCCTGAGTCCAGCAATCACTCTCACCCCCATAGTTACTGTCCTTTGATCCAGTTTCTTTCAGGCATTTCTTTGGGGTGGAAAGGCCATCTCTTGAGCCAATTGAAGACAAAATGGATGGGTTTCTGGGCCATTTTATATTCTCTCTCTTGTGGGCAAAATCCTTTTGTTCTTCTGTGCAAAGTCACAGCAACAAGATGGAGTTTGTAGCCACCTGGGCAAGTTACATGTCCATGAATGATTCAGCTTTTTGCAGGCCGACACCATTGTTTACATGTTAGTTTGAACATTCCCAGGAAACCTCTGATGTGGATTGGCATCTCCAAAAGTCCATTGTCAGTTGAGTGTTTCTTGATTGGGCACTTTCCAAGAATAGTCCTTTCTCAAAAAGCTGACCAAATGCTTCACTAAGGCTACTTAGAATCAAACACATTGAGATACAAGTACATAGCCAATATTCATAACTTCAAATATAAAAATGATACACACATACAGACAGCATAATTATAACCAGCAAATTACAACCTTTCTATAGACATCTTACTGGATGTCCTTTGTACAAGATTTGGTGCAACTACAGGACCTTGGTTGCAACAATGATCTATAGGGTCACAGTTCATATCAATAATGTCACACCAATACAGTCAGATGGAAATGATTATGCTAAAACAAACACTTGGTGGTACAGGACAAGTTGCATATGTCTTTATAATAATTATCAAAAAGTGTCCAAGTAGGGTACTGTGCCATTCACGGTAGGGGTAGAGCAGCAACTGAAGCACATTGGAGCCTTTTGCAATTATTTATATGCAATTACTTTTATTCTCATTTATTGACTAAAATTTAAAAACTTTTGGCAAATGAGACAGAATGTTGTGTTACAGTGGGCAAAATAATTAAAAATCTTCCCAAGGGTTCCTAACCCAGACCCTAGGGCGAGTCCAACACAGACATTTAGAGGTAACAGTCTCATTGAGGTCTTCTCCACACTGATGACCTGCTATGTATGCAGTCACCCCCTTACACCTCCTGTTTGCAGACCACACTTCTATATCCCCCTGCTAAAACTACTACTTGCTCCGTCAGCAACAGGAGGCTCCCCGTCCAGCTTTCAGTCCCAGTTCTCAGACTACTTGCAACCCAGCCTTCCCTCTGTAGCAAGCTTTCAAGCTGCTGCCTCTGGCCTGCTGCTCCTTCTCACCTGCAGCCTCTGGCTCTCTCCTGTTCAGAGTCTCTCTAACCATAATATGTTACATCCTTTTTCCTGTACTCAGGGGATTATGGAGCCCTTTCCTGTCTGGATGTCAAACTAAGTAACACAGTGCCCTTCACTGATTCCACTGACTGGATTCTATCCCTTCTGCTTAGCCGTGGTGGAAGGAAGATACATAGTAATGACTGAGGTAAGTAGCTTCATTCCAATATCTTACATTCCAGCTCAGGGAAAGGGCAGCATGTAGCTTGACTCTGAATCACAATCTGGTTTTTGCTCCCTCTTGTTGCAGAGGGAAATAATCTGCCCCAGCACTTTTTTGTTTCTTCTTCTGTGCTGGCTGCAGTGTGTGGTCTGGAACACTGGAGGTTAGAACCAAGGCTGCACTACCCACTCACCTGCAGAGGAGACAATAGCAGTCTAGCAGCAGCTGGTCTCTGCCACAGGCCGGCAGCCTCCACTGATGTGAGTAGCTCATAGTGGAGCATAAGAGTGTTCCTTTCTCGCCTGGATGGGTGCATAAGAGGGGTCATGATCGATCCCATACTGAATTTAGTGCTTATAAAGAGTTCCAGACTGAGTGTTGGAGAATGAAGCCTTCTATTTATCTGCAGAACTAATGTATTACAAACATTAGCAGTGCACGTTTACACACAAGTGCTTCAACCATGCCCCAAAGAAACCTCATTTGAACTGAGTGGGTAATTTATTCTCCATGCTTTTTCAGTCTTCTACTTTTCTGTGGAGGCTATCAATAAAGGCACTAATTCAGTGGTTCTCAAACTTTTGTACTGGTGACCCCTTTCACATAGCAAGCCTCTGAGTGTGACTCCCCCCCTTATAAATTAAAAAACACTTTTTTGTATATTTAACACCATTATAAATGCTGGAGTTTGGGGTGGAGGCTGGCAGCTTGTGACCCCTCATGTAATAATCTCGCAACCCCCTAAGGGGTCCCAACCCCCAGTTTGAGAACCCCTGCACTAATTAGTGCCAGTTATGATGTGCTTTCCTATCCAAAAGAGCAACTGAATTAAACTCCACCAACTCCTTTCCAACATGGCATTGAGCAGTTACCAGATAGTATCAAGTTTTGGTCACACAGCCTTCTGTTAGGGCATTCCTGTCCCTTTATAGTGGGGATGGTGATGAAATTACTTCCTAGAGTTTGGCCCCCCTGCAGTCACTGCTTCCAGGATGTGCATGTGATGTGCATATTGTACAACTCGAGATAGCTAGACAGTCTTGTATCTCTACAGGAGTGAAAATGAAGATCCTGGAAAGTGTTAAGAAAATAATGTAATCAAGATTTATTGATTATTTGTGATTTTATCAAAGTGTGATATAGCCATAATTTTGTCAAACTTTTTGGGGACAAGTTTATTAACTCACCTGTTATCAGTCCCCTGAGCCATCCATTATTCCAGCTGTACCCATCCATGGGATCCGTAATGTGGAACAAAGGTCGAAAGCAGCCCACAGCCTCCCCAGCCTTATCCCTGTAACTACTAGGTCAGGACAAGAATGGCAGGTTTCTATTGCAGGTGAACTCAGTCAACAAATAATTTATATTTGTTTACCAAGTAAGGTACAAACACATATTGTGGATGTGTGCACTTAAATATCAGAGCAATTTATGTGAATAACACATGCAATTTAAGTAGGTCTTTTGAACTCCTCACTAGTTACCAGCATGTCCCTTGGTAGTGCATAGACTGGGCACCATTTAGCTGAGTACCCAGTGAGAAAGTTCACATATAATACTTCATATTGTGTGTGTAAACTATGACATAACAAGTAGAGAGAAAGAGACCTTTATCGTTTTCCCAGAATAAATGAATGCACATTCTACGGAACTCAGCAGGTTTTGTTTTGGTTTTTTTGAGACATTTCTCTTGTCTATCAAGTGAACCATTTTCATTCTCACTTGAACTAGAACTTATAAAAGTTTGTTGCTTTCTCCAGTTTAAACATAACCGAAGTTCCCACATTATCTAGTCCGAGCTTCTTGGTTCATAGGAACATTTAAAATTTTAATAGAAAATTATATAAACAAGAAACAATTCAACAGATGATATTAATTTCAGCTGAATCATTGCCAATGTACTCCAAGCTTAGGAAATTTTATAGAACTAATTTATTTGGGTTTTAAAGCTCCATAGTGTAACAGTTGAAATATTGCCACAATAAGCACAGGGTCATTAATTTTACTGTAGTAGTAATGTATTTTAGTAATTTGTTTTCTGACATGTTTGATTTAGAGTTTTAATTAGGAATGGCTAAAGTTTCTCCATTGACTTGTTTAGTATTCTTTGCAAAAAACCCAGTATTAATGCAAAATTATGGTTGAAGATATAACTGCATGAAAGACATGAAATTCAAAGATATGCTTCCCACAGCAACTGTAGCTGAGCCTCCCTGTGCCTATGTAGTTATGTCTATTACTGTTTATGCTATTACATTTTATACCTTAATATACTGGGAAACTGATCTTAAGTGACCACTGAAAAGAGCATCAAACATTAGTTATCTGGTAGAGGTTGAACAAAATTGTTCTGATGGCTGTTCTGTATGTCAGAGAGGGGTGATGGATGAAGCACACGTGTTGAATGTGACTGGATGAAAATTGTGTTTTCCATAAATTGTTGATTGGTTGCTGTATTGTGTTTGACATGGATTTCCTACGTGGTTTTTTATGTTTGGGTTGGTAGTGGTTGTTCTTGAACTACCTTTACTGTTACATAAAACAGTGAGTTTTGGGGAAGATTTATATTTAATATATATTAGAGCTAGTCAAAAATTTTCAAATTAAATGTTTTTCCATTGGAAAATGCAATTTCGGCAAAATCAAAACTTTCTGCAGGAACGTGTTGATTTCAACATAATTTTCTTTAGAAAAGAACTGAACTGAATTGTTTTGATAATATAGAAACATCTTCTTTCAACATTTTCAGAATGGAACGCTTTGATTTTTGTTTTGAAACAACTTTAAAAAATATTTTATATTATTTTTCAAATTATAATAAACAGGTGAAATGCAACATTTCAGTGGACCTGAAATGAAACGTTTTCAAAAACTTTGTTTCACTGGAACTTTTGTTTCAATTTGGAACAAAAACAAATTTCAAAATTAATGTCATACAGTATGTGCAACGTACATCTCTGGCCATTTTCCACCTCGGACACCTGATCCACATATAGCTTTTCCTTCTGACTGCCTTTTATTTTGGAGAAAATTCTACTGCCATGTCATTAAGTGCCTGCAACCTCCCCTAGAATGCTATTTTGGATGGTTATGGCATCCAATTTTGCATGTGTATTGTTATGACTTACACTAGGTCTGCACCTAGCCCAATACATATCCACAACATAGGTAAATGAGATGATGGGGCATCCAGGATTTCCAGGTTTATGGATCTTGGGTAGCAAATAGAATTCCCCTGGTCGGGGTTCTAGGCATGTGTCTGTACAGATCTGTTCCTGTGCTTTTTCAGGGAGTTTCTTGAGCAGATGGTGTAGTTTCTTTTGGTAATCCTCAGTGAGATCAGAGGATAATGCCCTGTAAAATGTGGTGTTAGAGAGTTGCCTAGCAGCCTCTTGTTCATATTCCAACTTAATGAGTTACACTACACTTGAGGTCTAGTTTAGATGCAGAGCTGTCCATTATCCAAAATTTAGAAAAGGGAACTGACTATGGAACATGTAATACATCATGGGAGGATACAAAATAGAGATAGTGGAGACGACTTGCAGAGGTCAGTATCCTGGGATCAACACTGTGTGCAGCAATGACCAGAGCCAGATTTCTCTGCAACTTCAGACTTTTACCCTCTCCTGATGTAGTACTGTATATGTATGTAAACAATTTTTTGCCTGAATGTTGGTTTTTGTGTGTGTCTGAACTAGATTGTAAACTCATTGGGACTGGAACAGGGATCATATTTACCCTAGTGAACTCAGTAAATAATAATATAAATAATTAGAAAACAAGTGGCATACCAATGGAGTGAAACTCTTACCATTTGTGAAAATATCTGTTCAAGGAACTGGTAACAGGGAAATGAAAGCAAACTAACAAAAAATCCCAAGAAAGTGCAAGTCACTGCTGAACAGCAATGCTCAATCACTTACTTCATTGCTTCCTATCCATCATCTGTACACTATCTATATTGCAAGCTCGTCTGGTCAGAGATCTTGTCTCCTTATTTGCTTGTAGCACTCATAGAATTTGAGACCTTTCTGTAAATCTAGAGAAAATTCACAGTATTTTCCCACAATCTCTGTTAGGCACATTGTATAACTTATCCTTCAAAAGGAAAGGATACATGATTAAAATTCATATGCTGTGCAGTAAAAATGTCAATGAACAGAGGAGGAAACTATTGCTCAGCCCTTTATCTAGATATGTGGTAATGCAGTATAGTTCTCCAGCTTGTCTATAGAAAAGGGTTGTCTAAAGTACCTATCAACATAGGGATTGGCTTTCCTTGAAACTGGCTTTGATGAAATGAATACAACTGAGTGCTTGGATTCATAATAGTACAATGAGTCATTGAATTCCTGCTAAATGACTATGCTGTATCTTCAAACACTTGTAGAGAAAGTGTCTGTAAAAATCCACATTTTATTGATGCATTGAAATACATGGAGCCAACCTTTTCTCCCCCCACTGATATTCAGATGAATTCAAACAGCTTTGAATTTGGCCAGTTATAACTACGTGCTTTTTTTTTTTTGTTACAATGTATGAAAAATTACAGTATCCCAATTAATTTAGTAGCCAATTCCATACCTAGCCTTTGAATTGGATATCCACATCTTCAGACATTTGGTTACCATCTATATGTGCTTAGACAGAAGAATTTAACTGCTTGGAAATTGTTACTGTTTCTATTAGAGATGGGCATGATCTAAAACCCCTGAATTTTGAGGTGTTCAAAATCCAAATCTAAAACCAAATCCTGATTTTCTTCTGGAACCTGGATTTCTTTTCTATTGTTGATTTAAGTGTCTTGGGCCTTCCTGTGGGAACATAGGTGTAAAACATCTAGGGCTTACTCAACTTATTTCCTTGGCTTCAGGACTGAGAAATTTACCTTTCTGAGCTAAGTTCTAGTGACATCAACTGGAGAGAACAGGCTCTTGGGGACCATATTGTGCTTCAAATCCTCCTTATGCTGCTACCACCGTCGGTCCCTTCTTCCCAGCAGGGGTCTTTCATAGGCCAAACCCGAGGAGGTGTTGACCAGGTTTCTACCCTACATGGTGCCTGGGTAGCTAGGTCTGGGTCCAGAGCAGAAAGAAGGGTCTCATTTTTTCTCATTCCCTGCCTCACTCCTATTGCTGCTGCTGCACTTGGAGCTGGCCAGGGTCTCTTCCTTCTGGGGTAATTTTATAAGATGGCCTCACCATGGGAGGAGCTTGTGGAGGTTCTTGCTCATATGGCCCATAGGTCCCAAGTGGGTCTGGAGCCCTCAGTGCCGGGTTGAAGTAGATGGGGCAATTGGTCTACTTTCTGCGTTAGCCTTTAATTGTATCAGTGTCTGCACAACCTGGTAAAAGATTATGTTAGCAGCACAGGAAAAGATACAGTATGGACCATAAAATAAAACATTATTTCAATAACTCAGTGACATTCTTAAATAAAATATTTTAAAATAGGCAACATTGAGAATATTTAATTGATTTTTTTCTACTGCATATCTCTGGCCACCCTAGGAGAAAAAATAATAGGAGAATATACTAGCTAATTGTAAGAATAAGAGTCTGATAAATCTCTCCCTCATTATTTTGGTCTCCAAGAAGATGATTGGGAAAATAGAGTCTATTTTTCCTGAGGAGTGGCAGGAGAAAAAAGAAAATATCTATGTTAAATGTTCTCAGTAGCTGAATTAAGAGAGGGATAATGAAGCACTTCATCTACCGGGTTTTTAGAGCTGACAGCCATAGCAACACTTTAAAGAAGAGAGTCAAAGAGAATAAAGATAGAGAAGTTATGAAATAGGAAGATGGACAATACAGGGACACAATCTAGGACACATTCACATATATCTTGATCTGCCACTTCTTCATCAGGAAGTTAAATCACTGAAGGCAAATGTCATATTTTGAAAAGAGGGGTGAAGGTTTAAGAGAGAAATTAAATGGACTACATGTCTTCCTTTATTCACAGTGAAATTAATGATTCATACACAGTTATAAATTCTCTGCCTATTTTTACTTTTGGATTATGAAATGCATCAACACAGATAATTTCTTTATAACTAAAGCTACAGTATTTGTTTTTTTGCAAACTAGCACAATTTATAGTACCAGGCCATTATTACTATTTGTAAAATGAAAAGCCATATTTTCCCTTGAATATTTGACTTGTCCTACCGAAAAACCACAACATGGTATCAAATATGAAAGAAAACTGAATAGTTATAACAGGTGTCGGCAACCTTTCAGAAGTGGTCTTCATTTATTCACTCTGAGTTAAGGTATCAGAAATTGTGTGCCAGTAATACATTTTAACGTTTTTAGAAGGTCTCTTTCTATAAGTCTATAATATATAACTAAACTATTGTATGTAAAGTAAATAAAGTTTTTAAAATGTTTAAGAAGCTTCATTTAAAATTAAATTAAAATGCAGAGCCCTCCCAGACCGGTGGCCAGGACCCAGGCAGTGTGAGTGCCACTGAAAAACAGCTCGCGTGCCGCCTTCAGCACGTGTGCCATAGGTTGCCTACCCCTGAGTTATAAGGATCAGAGTAACCATCCACATTGTTTGCAGAGCAGTGATCCTTAATGACTGAATTAATATCAGAATGTTTATCAGATTGCTAATACCCATATTCCTTCCCTTATTACTCACTTTAAACAGATACTGTGCATATGGCTGAAGTATGAGCAGAACCTTGAGAGCTACTCTTCTCAAAGAGGGCTGGTTCAGGTCCAGGTGCAAAATCTGTGCATTTGCATGTCTGCACCCATGTGCACATTTAGCAGAATTGCACATGCAAATGAATATATGAACATTTAAATACCCCATTGCACATATATTTGGGATAACTGTGCAAAAACATGCATGTGCATTTTTGTATGTGCTAGTCAGTCTCTTGCCACTGAAAATATGGCTGAAGTTACAACAGTAACATTTTCCTTTCGACAGAACTATGAACAGGCCATTTCCTGTCCTTTCAAGTAATTAATCTTGTTCCACCAACAAGGTTACTTTCCTTCTCCAGATATGTAAGGCAAAGATGAACCACTGAAAACTTGTATTATTGCAATAGAATTTTAAGGGGCAAGAACCCACTTACAGTAAAGAAAATAGCACCCAATTTGCCTAGCACATCTATCTAAGGGAAACTTGGGATCTGAACACCACTGTGGTCAGTGGGACTACTTAGGTAAGAAAGGAAGGTGGATGATCTGGCCCTTTAAACTTTATTGAGGGGTAGCACAGGTGAAAGGCATTTGCAAATGCCAGTATTGGGCCAATGCTTAGTGGGGCCCCTAATTAGATAAGTGAAAGTTAGGAAGGAGATATTACACACATGGATGAGACAATGCCTGCTCTTTCTATACATTTGATGGCTGCAGAAAATGTACAAGCTGCAAATAAATGCATGGAATCATGCAGTGCTCATGAGGAGTGAGATGATGTGGATAAAATCTGGCAGACATTGTCCCGACTGTCCAAATCTACCTGCTCATTAGAACAAGCTTTATGGTGGTTTGAGAGACACGAAGGAGCTGAACCATTGAAGCAGTTACACTTTAAATTGATGATTGATTTTTTTTTTTTGTTGGTACAGAGCAGAAAAAATCTCTAAAAGTGAAAAATATCTGTGCTATTTTACTTTACACAAGAAATATTGAAGAGTGAAGAGAAGCTGTATAGGCTGAACTAGAAGTAATAAACGAATTGTGCAAGGATTGTGAGGGGTGGACAAAATCCATACACCCATAGCCAGGCCAAAGTTCACCCTGCCCACAGCCCACTCTCTGCACTGCCCCATACAGAGATATTGTAGAGAACCTATAGAGAGACCTCCCTTCTTAGTGCACAGGGGTTGCAGTAGCTCTCCTCAGGGCTGTTCTTCCTATAGACCTCATAGCTCAGCCCATTCATGAGGTTAAAGTAGTGCAATGAAGACCTACACAGACTAGGATTGCCAGGTGTCTGGTTTTCTACTGGAAAACCCAGTTGAAAAGGGATCCAGGAGGCTTTGGGCCATTAAAATTCCAGTTGGCGGTGCAGGCAGGCTCCCTACCCGGCTCTGCATGACTCCCGGGAAGCTGCTGGCATCTCCCTCTGGCTCCTAGGCAGAGGGATGGCCATGGGGGCTCTGCATGCTGCCCCCACCTCCAGCGCCAGTTCAGCTGCTCCCATTGGCCAGGAACCGTGATCAAGGAGAGCTCAGGGGACAGTGCCTTCAGGCATGGGCAGCGCACAGAGCCACATGGTCGCGCCTCTGCTTAGGAGCCAGAGGGAGATGCTGGCAGCTTCCCGGGAGCTGCCTGAGGTAAGCGCTGCCCAGAGCCCTCAGCCTGCACCCCCTCCTGCACCCCAGTCCCTGGCCCCCACCCCAGAGCCCACACCCCCAGCCAGAGCCCTTATCCCCCGCACCCCGACCTCTTGCCCCACCTGGATCCCCCTCCTGCATCCTGAACATCTCATTTCTGGCCTCATCTGGAGCCTACACCCCCAGCCCAGAGACCGTACCCACTCCCACACCCCAACTGCCTGCCTTAGCCCGGAGTCCCCTCCCACAGTCCAATCCCCTGTCCCAGTCTGGAGCCCTCTCCTGTACCCCAAAACCCTAATCTCTGGCCCCACCCCAGAGCCCGCACCCCCAGCCAGAACCCTCACCCCTCCCACACCCCAACACCCTGCCCTAGCCCGGAACTCCCTCCTGCACCCAAAGCCTCCCATCTCTGGCCCCACCCCAGAGCCCATGCCCGTAGTCAGAGCCCTCATCCCCACCCCTTTGCACCCTAACCCCCTACCCCATCCCAGATTCCCCTCGCACACCCTGAACCCATCATTTCTGGCCCCACTCTTGAGCCCACACCCCCAGCCCAGAGCCCATATCCCCTCCCACACCCCAACCTCGTGCCTCATCCCGGAGCCCCCTCCTTCACCCCAAACCCCTCATCTCTGACCCCACCCCAGCTGGAGTCCTCACACACACACCCCGCACCCCAACCCCCTGCCCCAGCCTGGTGAAAATGAGTAAGTGAGCGAGCGACAGATGGGAGGGGGATGGAGTGAGCAGGAGCGTGGCCTTGGAAAAGGGGTGGGGCAGGGGGCAGGGCAAGGGTATTCTGTTTTCTGTAAGTAGAAAGTTGGCAACCCTAACACAGATCAATGCATCAGGATGAACTTCATCATCTTGAACTGCAGTGAGGGGAGCTGGGTTTATATCTTGCTCCTGAGCCAACATGAGGTGAAGTATTGAAGAGGTGATACTCCCAAACCTGGAGGAAAAGGAGTGCATTATACCTACCGGCAGCTTTGGTTGGGAGGAGTATTCCTAAGAATGCAAGTGTGACAGATATGGTAATATCCTGCAATATCTTTGGGGGATCTTATTGTATTAAATGTATGTATCATTGTGGGACAGAGATTGTGTGTAATTCCATGGGGGAGGGTGACCCCAGCCCTCCAGGAACTAAGAACAATGCAGGGTGATAAGGCAAATTCACCCAGGTTGTAACACCTCCAGAGAGGTACCACCACCTGGAGAAGCTCACATATACTGGTTCAGAGTGGATTCTCCAGAGACCAACAGACAAAGAAAGGACTTTTGGATAAATAGCCTCAATTAAAACTGACTCAGGGAAACTGAGAGGACCTTCTGTTCAAGGAGGGGCTCCAGTCCTTTCTGAGGAAGGGTTGGAAGGACAGACACTGACCAGAGCCGCTGCTGGAGTGGGGAGGGGGAACAACCGCTGATAAGCTTATGAGCATGCATGTCGGTGCTTTTATTGTTTTTAATGTTTTCTCTGTAATGTTTTCACCTTAAGAATAAATGTACTTGTTTAGACAGGGCTGTGATAACTTATAACTGCGGGCAATTATGCTGTTTATACCCTCTGAGGAGAAAACAAAGCACAGATGTTGGCCTGTTTAGGCAGTCTAGCTTTCAGGGAACTCTTGTGTAGTCAAGGAACTGTGCAGCCTGGAAAAACCCTGGTTAGGAGGGAGAGAGACACAGGTCTCTCCTAAGAGAGATGATGGCTGAGGAGTTGGGAGCATAGAGTGGGTTTCATTGATGGCCTAGGGATGGGGGATGCAGGTGTGGTTGCCCTGAACTGTGGTGGCAAGCTCCTCAGTTGAAAATAGTGGCTGTAGGATAGGGCTACCACCATAGAAAGAATGGAGAACTCCTGGTGAAGCACTGCAGTGTAGTTAACTAAATATACTCTAAAGAAAATTAAAGCTGTAAGAAAAAAATGTCTAATATTAGATATTTGCAAAGCATTTGTCACTGTGGTACTAAACACTGAATAAAATTATGCTAGAGGGTAAGAGTCCAAAAACAGTGTTTTTCCTGGTGTCCTTGCTCCGGGTCCCTTTTCAGGTTAGAGACCAAAAGCCCAATCATGTCATTTGGGCTTTTTGTCAAGAAAGATTTAATGACCTGATCCTGCAGCTTTTACTCATAGGAATATTCCCACTGACTACAATGGAATTTATCCCCATCCCCAGGGTGTTGGCTATAATGAGTATCATTTAATGTGTGCATTTTTTTTAGTTCGCCACTAAGGCTACATCTACACTACACACCAATTTCGGCGGTGTGTAGGAAATGTGCAGTTATACACCACAGTGAAACCAAGCTGCATCCACACTGCAGTGTGTAGCTACATGTGTCAGTGCAAGGCTCTGGCTGGGAGGAGGCAGGGGAAAGGGAACTCTAGCAATGGGGATCTGGCAGAGCCGTTCCCTGCTGCCTTCTTGCTGCCAGAGTTCTTACCTGGGCTCTAGCACCAGGGAGCTGTAGATGGGAAGGCAGGCGTGTCTGTACTGTACTCGCTTAAGCCACCTACACTGCCGCTTAAACCTGTGCTAGGTACATACTCTACATGCCACTGAAAAAAGCATGCCGTTTAGACATAGCCACTGAGTCACAATAGTGATTCAAGACAAACTGGAAAGGCTTTCTTATGCCAGGACCAAACATCATTGGAAATCTGGGATATTTCCTTTTCAGTACCAACCACTGAAATTTTATTCTTTTGCATTTTTGCAGAGCATCCCTGAAAAGCCTGCAGATTGGGCAGAACATTGGTAAGCAGCACAAGCCATCCTCAACCTCCTTTCCACTGGAAAATGGACCTGGTCAATGCAGCCTCCAATGTAGGCAATACTGCATGGGTAGGGATCCACTGAATTCAATTAGTGCATGTCCTGGACAGCCACTGGTGTTGGGGCCACTGTGTAGCATTGTTAAAGCTAAAGCTCCCCTCCCATAAAGAACATAACAATAAGAATATAAAAAGGCCATACTGGGTCAGACCAATGGTCCATCTAGCCCAGTATCCTGTTTTCTGACACTGTTCAATGTCAGGTGCTTCAGAGGAAATGAACAGAACAGGGAAATTATCAAATGATCCATCCCCTGTCATAGAATAATAGAATCATAGAACCAGAAGGGACCTCGAGAGGTCACCTAGTCCAGTCCCCTGTACTCGTGGCAGGACTAATTTACTAGACCAGTGGTCTCCAAAGTTGGGTGCGCAATAGGATCCTTGGAGGTGCGCAGCAGGAGAAGCGGGGTTTTATTTATTTATTTATTTATTTATTTATTTTGCTTTGTCAGGCAGGAGTCCAAGCAGCTTTTATTTATTTTTTATCTTTTTTCTTCGGCGTGGCAGGGGGTGTGTGCTCAAAATTTTTTTACTGATAGGGGTGCATGATCAAAAAAGTTTGGAGACCACTGTTCTAGGCCACTTCTGGCAGGTGTTTGTCTAACCTGCTCTTAAAAATCTCCAATGATGGAGACTCCATAACCTCCCTAGGCAGTTTATTCCAGTGCTTAACCACCCTGACAGGAAGTTTTTCCTAATGTCCAACCTAAACCTCCCTTGCTGTAATTTAAGCCCATTGCTTCTTATCATATCCTCAGAGGTTAAGAAACATTTTTTTTCTTCCTGCTCCTTTTACATACTTGAAAACTGTTATCATGTCCCCTCTCATCTTTTCTTTTCCAGACTAAACAAACCCAATTTTTTTCAATCTTCCCTCATAGGTCATGTTTTCTAGACCTTTAATCGTTTAATCATTTTAAATAATTTTTGTTGCTCTTTTCTGGACTCTCTCCAATTTGTCCACATCCTTCCTGAAATGTGGCACCCAGAACTGGACATAATACTGTAGTCGAGGACTAATCAGCACGGAGTAGAGCGGAAGAATTACTTCTCGTATCTTGCTTACAACACTCCTGCTAATACATCCCAGAATGATGTTCACTTTTTTTACAACAGCGTTACACTGTTGACTCATTTAACTTGTGGTCCACTATGACCCCCAGATCCCTTTCTACAGTACTCCTTCCTAGGCAATCATTTCCCATTTTATATGTGTGCAACTGATTGTTCCTCCCTAAGTAGAGTACTTTGCATTTGTCCTTATTTAATTTCATCCTATTTACTTCAGACCATTTCTCCAGTTTGTCCAAATCATTTTGAATTACAATCCTATCCTCCAAAGCACTTGCAACCCCTCCCAGCTTGGTATCGTCTGCAAACTTTGTAAGTGTACTCTGTATGCCATTATCTAAATCATTGATGAAGATATTGAACAGAATTGGACCCAGAAGTGATCCCTGCCGGAGCCAACTCGTTATGTCCTTCCAGCATGACTGTGAACCACTGATAACTACTCTCTGGAATGGTTTTCGAACCAGTTTTGCACCCACCTTATAGTAGCTCCATCTAGGTTGCATTTCCCTAGTTTGTTTATGAGAAGGGCATGCGAGACAGTATCAAAAGCTGTCATCCACTCCCTGCTTTTGGCACTCAGAGGCTTAGAACACCCAGAGCATGGAGTTGCATCCCCGATCATCTTGGCTAATAGCCATGGATGGACCTATCCTCCACGAACATATGTTATTCTTTTTTGAACTCAGTTGGTTTTCAGGAGGACCCACAGCCACAGTGTGTGGTGTGTGGTGAAGTTCTGGCAAAGGAGAGCTTAAAAAGCATGTTGCAGCACTTGCAGCCATGGCACAGTTCTTCAAACAAAATTGCTCGATTTTTTTCAGTGAAAGCTGGGAGAGCTAAAGGGCCAGAAAACAGTACTGAGAATGGCGGCTACAGCAAATGAGAGAGCCCTGGAGGCATCTTTTGCTGTGTCGTACTGGATAGCTAAAACTGGGAAACCGCACACTCTTGCAGAAATTTATTTTTTTTCTGCCATGTGCGAAGAAAATGGTTTTGATTATGTTGGGGCAAGGTGCAGCAACTCAACTTGATTTGATTCCTGTCTCTAATGACACAGGTACATTCACAGTCTGGCAAATGACTGGACTGAACAAGTGATTGCTAAAATCAAGTGAAGTCCCTTTTTTCCCCCTCCAAGAGGAATTTCTGTTCTGCTGGCCATTAACACAGCATGCTACAGGGGAACAGCTCTTGGCACTTTTGGATGCTTTTGTCTCTGATTCTGGTTTGGAATGGCGGCGCTGTGTAGAAATGTGCAGTGCAATGACTGGAAGAAACAGCAGGCTAGTCACCCAAGTGCAGGCTGTTGCACCACAAGCAGTTTGGACTCTCTGTATTATACACTGGCAAGCTCTAGTTGCAAAAAAACCCCCCAAAACTCACCCTGCTATCTGTTCTAAAACAAGTTCTCAATGAAGCTATTTGCACAGTCAACTTCATCAAGAGTAGCTCAACAAGTGTATGTCTGTTTGGAGCTTTGTGTGATGAGATGGGAGCTAGTGCTTTACTTTACCACACAAAAGTTCAGCGGCTGTCTCAGGGAAAGGTTCTCAATCATTTGTTTGAGCCCAGAGAGGAAGTGAGAATTTTTCTTTCAGACAAAGATTCCCCACTGGCCGAAAAGTTTGCAGATATCAAGTGACTTGCTTTGCAAGCTTACCTAGCAGACATTCTTTGTGGTATGCTCATGTGGACAGTGGCACTTTTGAAGCTTTTTTTTTTTTTTTTAACTGGTTGACTCTTTGGATGAAAATGCCTTGCCAATGCATGACTGGCAACCTTTTATCATCAAGCACCTAGAAAACAGTTTCAGCAATACTTCCCTGAAAAGGATCAGAAAACAGAGGTGTGGATTAGAAATCCCTTTAATGCAGAAATGACTGCAAGTGCTATTATGTTGCTGACAGTGAAAGAAACATTAATGAACCTTTCCTGTAATGAGATGTTGATACTGAGATTTTTCTGAGCAACCTCTTGCTAACTTCTGGATTTCTGTGCAAGAAGAATATCCAGAGCTGTCATCTGCAGCACTGAAAGTGCTCATGCCATTTTCATCCACCTACCTGTGTGAAGCTGGCTTTTCAATACTGACTACTGAAAAACAAATACAGGGTCCATCTTGCTGTTGAAGATGACCTCCCTCTTTATCTCAGCCACACAGAGCCCCGCATCAAGGATTTGTGTTCATCCATACAAGCTCACTCCTCCCTTTAGGTGCATATTTATTTTTATTTTTTACTGCTGGATATAAAGATTGTCTTGAGAGCATATTGTGAATTAAAATATTTAGTGGCTACTTTTTGTGGATACGGCCCTGTAATGTGTTTTTTTTATTTAAAATACCAACTATTCTGAGTAACACAGGGTACTGGGGTCGTGTAGCAATTTTTCTGCTCAGAAGGGGGTCATGGTGCAGTGAAGTTTGAGAACTGCTGACCTAGAGGAAGGTGAGGGTACACAATGGTTAGAGTATTTTTGTGATACAAGAACAACAAGGAGTCTGGTGGCACCTTAAAGACTAACAGATTTATTTGGGCATAAGCTTTCGTGGGTAAAAACCTCACTTCTTCAGATTCATAGAGTGAAAGTTACAGATGCAGGCATTATATACTGACACATGGTATATAGAATAAAAGAAAACAAAATTATGTTCTTGACTTTGCTTGTTAGGCCAGGTCTACACTACAGACTTAATTCAGTGTATCTGTGTTGCTCAGGGATGTGAAACATCCAGTTATACCAACATAACCTCCAACGTAGACAGCACTATGTTTGTGGGAGAGCTTCTCCCATTGACATTGCTACCATCTCTCGCAGAGATGGATTAACTACACCGATGGGAGAAGGTTTCCCATTGGTCTAGGGACGTTTTCACTTAAATGCAGTACAGCTGCACCGATGCAGTGTTTTAGGTGCAATTTAATGACTCACACAAATTTTGAAACAAAAAAGAAAAAGAAAGGCTTATGCCAGTGATGTGAACTCTCCAAGGGACTTTGCATCAGTGGAGAATTAGGTGTATCTCCATTCTGCTCTGCCATGCATCTTTTCTTCCTGTTCCTCCCAGACCCCACATCTGACACATCCTTCCTTTTCTTTAAACTGGAGGTGAAAGGTGGCTGACACATGAGGTGGCAGAACCAACTGTGCCAGCCTTTTGCTGGAAGAGATAGCTCTTGTGCAGGGGGAATTCTCTGCTGGCCATCTGCATCTGTTTTGAGACCACTTTGTGCCACTTACATGATGTAAGGTTTCAGAGTAGCAGCCGTGTTAGTCTGTATCCGCAAAAAGAACAGGAGTACTTGTGGCACCTTAGAGACTAACAGATTTATTAGAGCATAAGCTTTCGTGGACTACAGCCCACTTCTTCGGATGCATATAGAATGGAACATATATTGAGGAGATATATATACACACATACAGAGAGCATAAACAGGTGGGAGTTGTCTTACCAACTCTGAGAGGGGAGCCTTGTAAGTATTCTCACACTTCTTATCAAACTGTCTGTACTGGGCTATCTTGATTATCACTTCAAAAGTTTTTTTTCTCTTACTTAAATGGCCTCTCAGAGTTGGTAAGACAACTCCCACCTGTTTATGCTCTCTGTATGTGTGTATATATATCTCCTCAATATATGTTCCATTCTATATGCATCAGAAGAAGTGGGCTGTAGTCCACGAAAGCTTATGCTCTAATAAATCTGTTAGTCTCTAAGGTGCCACAAGTACTCCTGTTCTTTTTACATGATGTAAGTGTGTCTACACAGAAGGTTGCACCAGTTTAAATTGGATTTTGAACTGATTGTGGTTGCACTTTGTATTAAGGGCACATTTACAAATTGTTTATGAAGAGGACTGGTAAATGATTAATAGATGCTATAAACATGTCATAGATATAAGTAGTGTGTGATAATGATGGCTATAAGCATATCAGCAAAATTCTATAGATGGTTATAAGCCAATAAAAAAAACCTATATATATATATATATATATATATCAGCCAATCAATCCATTGTAACCATTTATTAAAACATGTATTAATAGTTCACGAACCTTTTATAAACTATTTATAAATGTACCTATAAAGTATGATCCCGATTTTAGTTAAACTGGTGGGATTTTTGTGTGTAGGCAAAGCTTTGGGGATAATTTGGTGTCCTTCCTAAGAAAGAATAAATCCTTACATGGTTAGCTGTCAAATGAGGATGGGGGAAATAGCTTTAGCTCTGGCTTGTTTATCCGACCATCCTGATCCTTCAATCTTAGTGAAGGCAAAACTATGCTAATAGAATCAAGCCATTAAACAGCTACAGTGCAGGGAAGGATCCTCATGTCCATAGGATCTGGCCATTCAGAAGCTCTTAACATGATAATTTGAAGAGGCATCTCAGCTTTGTGGGCTGTTCTTGTTCTGGTTAAGCTCTTTATATATTAAATGTTTTGGATCAGATACGCTTTATTCATATGCCAACCTGTCAAGATTTTGAAGCTTAACTAATTTCTCTCCCTGGCCATCTGTTATTTAGTCTTTAAATTTGAGTACCGATGGTAATATTTTTAAAACTCAATAATGTTTCTTATGATGCTGACACACATTAAAACAAATTCGGAAGACACTAAATGGTCTTTGTCACAGACTGAAGGAGAATTAACTTGTTGGCGCATAGGGTGCCACATTGTATATAACCACTTCATAGGTACTTAATGGTGGCAGGGTTGAAGAATTTTATGCTGTCTGTTCAGCAGTGGAGTCCCTGCAGTGCTCCAGATGCATTCTGTAGGTGCAGATTGTCTCCCCAACAGGGAAGGGAAAGATGAAGAGTAGGTAAGTCATGGCCCTGACCCTCCCAATACTCTCTGCACCTCACTAAGTGCAAGGCTGTGCCTGCCAAGGACAAATTCCAAGTAAAAAGATGTTTCCAAATCTGAGCTGTCCCCCATGAACTTTGATTATTTCATTCTCTGGCCTAGCCTGGCTTATTTGGTGGGAAACCCATTGCTAGAAATAACTGTCTCCTCTTTTTCCAACTCTTAAAAAAAGTTGAACAGTTCATTTAATTTGTTTGGATGAATTCAAGAAAAAAACAAAACCATTAATCAGAATGAATACATGATACCCAAGATTCTTTGTCCCTTTTTCATGTTTCCTGTTGAGTGACTGTTATTGAAGGACCAATAGTATGCTCGGTGCTGTAAAAGATACAAAATGAACACAGTTCCTGCCCTGAAAAGCACACAACTGAATAGACACAAATGGAGAAGATAGGATGAAATGACTGGGAAAGAAAACACACAGCTCTTCATTTCTTCCCCCTTCCTCCCCCTCATACCTTATTTTGGATACAGCTTGTCATACACTCTTGTGGCATGCCAAGAAACCAAAAATTAACACACTGAAACTCCAAACATGCAGGAAATGTATCAGCTGCCTGTTATTAAAAATGATATTACTGAGCTTCCCAATTTAGGCTAGTGCTTCCTTGACTTATGCCTATGAAAGAGTTTCCCTTGTAGGGTGATGAGGAAGCATTTTTATGCCTGTTAACTATAACTGCACTTCCCTGCAATTACAGTATTTCCAAGTCTTCAGAAAAGCCTATGCTGATAATATTGTAGATGTCAGTGGTGCTGCAGCTGACCCAGCAGACTTGGCTGCCACTGGAGGAATCTGATTGTGCAGCATGTGGACTGCACAAAGCGTAGCAAGGAAACACAGAGCAGAATATAGAGGCTTCTATAGGCGTAATTCAGGCTTGTCTTACAAAGGCCGAGTACAAAGCTCTCAGCACATGCTTCCTGTAGCCTTCGTATCTTGGAATCGTTGCATCACATGAAAGAGACAAAGAACATGGAATACAGACTTCTTTGTAGATAATCAAGTCAGCCCTGCCCTAAACCTGTGTGTTGGGAGCGGGTGGGGGGCAATGTTTCTGTCCCTCTGGGGTGTTGGGTAGCAGAAAGCTCACAGCTCAGTAAGTGATTCTGAGATGTAGAGAGGTTAGATAGGAAGAGGAAGAGTGCTCAGTTTATGAATTAATCAGTGTGTGTGGGCTATTTCTGAGCTGGCAAAGATTGACTTAGAGGGAGATGAAAGGGATTGGGGAGGTTCTGAACTGATGGGCAGGGTTAAGTGTAAGGGAAAATGGAGTCGGGTGGTAGGTGTGCGTGGGGGAGGTGGAAGAATTGTGAGGTAAAAACTAGGTTGGTGAGGGAGAAGTTGGGACTACGAGAAAACAGTAAAGGGTTCACATAGGAAAATTTTTTGTTTTCTTCCATGCTGTCCTTTATGGTAAAGTGCTACAATGTTTTATTCTAAAATGGGGAGGAGGTGAGAGAGGATGCCTCTTTTTCCTCACACTTTTTCACCCATTTCCCTTATATCCCCATCACAATAGTTCCCTGTGATGATCCACTCCTAACTAGAGTGTTGTAGTTCTACACTTTGAAAATATGATTAGCAAAAAAAAAAAAAAAAACAAACAACCAAAAAAACCCACTGTAAATAAAATGTATATTGCTCTAAAGCAGATTAATAACAAACAGATAAATAACTTTGTTTGCTGGGTACCTCATCAGGTACAATGTTATGGTTGTCATTGTCAAGTTGTCCTGCAATGGCTCAAGAGCATGAGTACCAACCTGTGGGCAGGCTGCTAAGGGGCACAGCACAAACCCCAAACTGACTGTGAGTTCTATACTTAGATTTCACCTATCAAATGTAAACTCCTCAGGCATGCTAACAGCCTAATTATGGAGTCACAGAGAGTCCCCTTGGGTACTCCGATCTATCTTGTCAACTAGGCAAGTTTGCTTTTGTGATAGATCACAACAATATTCAGGTGACCCCCAGGCCCAAAGAACCAGTCACTTGCTCCAGGTCAATTGCACCTTAGATCTCACGCCAAAGACAATGCTTATAGCCAATTCTATAATAAACTATATATAGATTTATTAATAGGAAAAGGAAATGGAGTTATTTACAAGGTTAAAGCAGTTAAACATACACACAGATGAAGTCTGAAGTTTCAAAAGATAATAGAAGCTTCTATAATAGTCAAGCTTCATATGTCCTTCAGGACTAACCCAGGCTAAACACTGGGGTTCTCTTGCTTATGCCTAGAAAACCTTGCCCTTGAGAGTCCAAGCAGCAAAGAGATCTAGTTTCTCCTAGTCAAGAATTTGTATTCCCTTTCCCCCTTCACTGAGCTGTCAGTTCAGCTGATGGGAGGAATTCACTTGCACATCCCCTCTTCATGGGTGGGGGACCAATCAACAGACTTTTGTCCTCTGGTGTCCACAATAGTTCGTCTGGTATTGATGGGCTTTCTTTGTTGGGCAGGAGGTAACACCTTCCGCTGGAAGCTAGCATTTCACACTAGCTAGGTCTTTCTCCTGTTTGGTGATTTACACAGATACAGAGGATTATAATTCAAATACTTAAATATAACCTTATATAATGAGATACAGATATTATAAGTGAGATTAATGCATGCAGCAATATACAAGCATTTCATAAACTCTAAACACTAAACACATTTGTATAATCCTAATACCTAGTTTAACAATACTAACACACAGATGAGCAAGACTGGTTCCAGCTATGTATTTCTCAGTGTTCAGTGGAAACCTAGGGGCTTTGGCATTAGCTGGCACCTGCTCTGTCACTATCAGTGTCATGGGATGGTAAATATCAGATGTAGGAGGAGGTTTGTGGAGGATGTGTCAGTGGTTTGTGATGGCTGTCACCATTTGGCTCACTACTTTATATGTCAGTGTTGCAATGGGAAAACAATGCTGCTTCACTCCCTTTTTGAGGTATCTGTGTTTCTTTGCATTTTTTTAAAATAATTACGATGTCCTTGGTGACAGTTGCTATGAAAGAATGTTAGTATTTCATACAATGTCTTACTTGTGAGGCTAGTGCTTGGAGACCTCCTTATCTCAGATTTACATTTAGTCCTATAGAAAACGTTTTAGGTTTCTCTGTGTTGTTTCCTTGCTTATGTAACTGATTGTTATCTTAAGATTGGTATAAGTTTATTTTTATCCTCCTATTTATTATGTTGTCTTCCTTTTTGAAGTTTGCCTCTCCTATCCTTGAGCAATATATGTTGGGGTATGTAAGGGTTAATTGAAACTTGGGTAACCACTAGCATGGTATTAGGGAGGAAGACAGGGGCAGGCACTATCTCTTTGCTTGATAGATAAAGTGCTATCCCTTCTCCTTGTTAAGGATTGATAAGCATTGCAGCTACATAAGGAATGTGGGGATCTAAAGAATACTCTTTATGTAAAGCAGTGATATCTCCCCCTCCCTTCGTTCCCCAGCCACATAAACGAGCTCAGGGTCATGGCCAGGGCCGGCTCCAGGCACCAGCCCAGCAAGCAGGTGGTTGGGACAGCCAAAAGAGAGGGGCGGCATGTCTGGCTCTTCGGCGGCGGATCCCTCACTCCCTCTCGGAGGGAAGGACCCCCTGCCGAATTGCCGCTGAAGACTGAAGCGGCGGCGGTGGAGCAGATCGTGATTGCGGCTTTTTTTTCCTTTTCTTTTTTTTTTCTTTTTGCTGCTAGGAGCAGCAAAAACCCTTGAGCTGGCCCTGGTCATGGCCCCTTCCTCCCTCCCCTGCAAACTGCTGATCAAGAGAATTTGTGGCTGCAATTACTGCAAAGAAATGTATCTTCAAGGTACAATTATCTGTAGAATATGCTAATGCTGTAAACAGTAATCACGGGCGGGGATAATTATATTCAGTATAAAGCTATTAATATTCATTGTATGGGCGTTCATATTGCTCAATAAGGGTTTTGGGGGTGTTGTAGTGAATGTAAATATTTACATATTAACTTAGATAAAAGAGTGTGATGTAATTAACTCAGTGCTTACTCGACAATTGGATCGAGGGGAACAAGTACCGCAATAAAGAAGCCCATTTACTTAATCTGCTTCTGGGTCCCCCTTCTCATTCTCTAACAATATACAGCACTGATTTCTCTCTTAAAACACAGCATTGCTCTGGTTTTTAGAGAGAGAAATGTGAGGATACATTTTTGTCACTGAATAAAAGGATTCACTCATTTCACATTTCCCTTGTTGGTGTGAATTTGGAATAATTAAAGCTGCTGTTATGCTCAGTCTAGGGTGGGTATGGTGACGTGAGAATTTGTGTTAGTGTGAAACCTTTGTCTGTCTGAAATTCTGCCCTTAGTCACATCTGTGCAATCACTCTCACTTCACCCTTTTGTGTGCGTGTGTTCTATCCCAGACACACTCTTATACAATTGAGAGTGCTATATAATGTCCATGTTGTGTCCACTGGGAATGGGCAAATCAGCTTGATTCAAATCAAGACAGACTCCTGCACTGAAACTTGGCCAAAACCAAGCTAGAACTGAACTCTAATTAAATTATTTAGCAAGTTGAGGAAAGTGTAGTTTAGAACCCTCCCCGCAGAGAGGGGACATTTCAAAACATAGGTGGTAAGGAGGGTGATTAGAGGAACTAACTCTTTCACTTTTTATCTGGTGGCAAGCTTTTGTGGGGGTAGCAGGAGTCTTGGTGATAGTCCATTTTCTTTGGCACTGAGATCTCTTCTGGCCCTTTGTCTACGCGAATAGCGTAGCTGAAGTTGAAGTATCTTAGATCAAATTACCTGGGGTCCACATGGTGCGGGATCGACGGCTGCGGCTCCCCCGTCGACTGCGCTACCGCTGCTCGCTCTGGTGGAGTTCCAGAGTCGACGGTGAGCGCGTTCGGGGATCGATATATCGCGTCTTAACGAGATGCGATATATCGATCCCGGATAAATTGATTGCTACCCGCCGATATAGCGGGTAGTGAAGACGTACCCTGTGCCTTAGAACATTAAACTGGAAATAAATTTAGAAGTCCAACCTACTTTTCACTATTTATACTGTTTATTTACTTTTTGCTTTCTCTCACTTCGGACAATGAAACTAAGACAATTTCACTTTTGTTTACAGACACAGTTTCACTTCCAGGTTCACAGTGCTTGAGAAGGCTGTAGTGCTTGGATTAAAAAACTGCACGTGCTTGTTTTATTTGTTTAGAAATAACTGTTTCCACTGGAATGTTAAAAGAAAAAAAACACTATGGAAACCTTTTTGTCTCTGGCTTTATAAAAGCTTGCTTTTACAACATATCAAAATTCAAGTTGGTAATCCTCCTTTAAAGACTTTAAAAGCATTTTGCCTTAAAGTACTATGAATTCTGTAGGTTGCAATTGTAATTTTTACAATATTGATGAAATAGGCCTTATGATTTGACTTATGTTGTCAAGTACACCTCTACCCTGATATAATGCTGTCCTTGGGAGCCAAAAAATCTTACTGCGTTATAGGTGAAACCGCGTTATATCGAACTTGCTTTGATCCGCCAGAGTGCGCAGCCCCCCCCTCCCCCCGGAGCGCTGCTTTACCGCATTATATCCGAATTCATGTTATATCGGGTCGCATTATATTGGGGTAGAGGTGTATAACAATATTGATTTGGGGCCTGGTTTCAAAGTTGCTAAGCATCTGGAACTACCCGCAAATACAATAGGAATTAAGGATTCTTAGCCCTTTGCAGGAGGCACTCATTACCCCCATAGGATCAGGCTATAGGTCTTCTACATTAGAAGTCACAGAACTGAACCAGAACTGATGGTTAGGTCAAACAGATTATAGGCTGTTTTGGGTAGGGACTGTCTGTTATGTGTTTGTATAGTGCCTAGCACAACAGGGTCCTGGTCATGACTGGGGCTCATACCTGCTACTGCAGTATACATTAAGAATAATAATTACTTTCTGCTGCTTTATGTACAACTAAACTCAGTTGTATTAAAGAAGAATATTTAGTTGTGTTGTTAAATGAAAAGGTATCCAGCATATATGCAGTCTATTCTTCTATAATTTAAAAAAAGTCATCTTTGGATAGTTGAACAATTTGGAATAAGTCATCTATAGGGAACCCTGTGGGTAAGGCACAGCTGGACTCCAGACACAGACTCAGTCTCCAATTACCACTAGCCTGCTTCTTTTTTTCCAATTGACTTTCTCCTGCCAAATCTTGCAACTTCTCATAATGTGCTGTCAGACTGAGGTCAAGTCATCGCAGAAATGGAAACCAGATCCAGGGTCACACCCATAAAGAAAAAAAGAGGCAGAAAACTTTGAGCGAGCTAATACTAGGGAAAGACAAACAAGTAGAAAACATAGTCACTTCTAAAAGTTCCAAAACTTTATGATGAAGGTGGCAGACATAAAGTATACTGCATCACTGGTTAGAAGCCATCCATCCTTAGTATTTGCACATTTACCATGCAAGCAGAAGAGGAAAGTAATTTAATTTAAGAAAAGCCATCCTCAATTTAAAGTAGCAGGATAACATAATTTGAATGTATTAGAAGCAATAGCTGATCTATAGGAATAAAACTAAATTATGCAATATTTTAGGTACAATAAAATGGAGTACTGCAATACTCAGCTCCAAGTTTACTGTAATTGAGGTAGATTTTGAACCAATAAAAATTAGTTTCAAGGACAATATACAAAAACTCAGAAATTTAAAGTGTCCCAAAGTATTGTCTTAAGGCAATATCCTTGGGCCTTATTAAGTTCTTGCCCAGGCAAAAGTCCTACTCACCTCAATGTAAGTTTTTTTGAATATAAACTAAATGAGGACCTATAGATTTTAATGTCTTCTAAGAAATAGGCATTTTAAAATCTCCTTCTATCCTACAACTAATAAAAGTAGCCCTTGGTGCCCTTGATAATCTGTTTAAATAGATAAATATCTTTTGTTCTTCTAGTCCCAGGGGACAAGATTCTGCTCTTGGGTATTCCAGTGTAAGGCCCCAGTCCTGTCACTTGTTCATATGCAGATACCTGGTAAAGTAAGTGTGGCTTTGTTGCATGAAGGTCTCTGCTTGTATGCAACAAGTTGTAGCATAAGGGCCCAAATCTGGAGTCTCTGATCTCTATCAATTTCAGAGGAGTTAGCTCAGATTTATACCAGAACAACTGAGATCAGAATTTGACCCACTGATTTCAGTGGGACTATCTGTGTTAGTCAAGGTTTGAAGCAGTGTTTCAAATAGATTGCAATGGGGTCTGGCATTCTCACCACGCAAGCCATAGAGTAGCGGGGTGCTGAAGGAAAGGCTGATTACCTAAGGGAGGGAGAGAAGTGAGTTTGTGCTCCCCTTTACTTTATCCCTCAATTTGAAGGACTGGGTCTAGGGTCATCACTAGCAAGGGCTGGAAGTTAAAGCCAGGCAAATTCAAATTAAAAATAAGTCACAAATATTTAACAGTGAGTGTGATTAACTGTGGGAACTAACTACCAAGGGAAGCGGTAGATTCTTCATGTCTTGAAGTCTTCAAATCAAGACTGAATGCTTTCTGGGTTTAGTCAAACACAAGTTATTGGTCTCAATGGAGGGGTTAACTGAAAATTTGGTAGAATGTAATATGCAGAAGGTCAGACTAGATGTTCTAAAAATTTATTAATCAAACCAACAGTGGGAGGATAGGGAGCTACTGGATTTCCTGCAGTACAGGCAAACAAAACTATTAATTTTCTATTTCTAAACTTTAACCTTCAGCAAAATATTAACTATATCAGTACAAGTTAAGTACAAGGAAGGTTTGGTTGGTCAAAGGAAAACTTCCAACATGGCTCCACACATGATTGTCCTGTTTGTAATTTGCTTTTGTAATACACAGTATTATTGTAGCCATGTTGGTCCCAGGATATTAGCGAGGTGAGTGAAGTAATATCTTTTATTGGATCAATTTCTGTTGGCGTGAGAGAAAAGTTTTCAACCTTATCCAGAGCTCTTCAGCTTTGGGAAACTAATTCAGAGTGTCAGAGCTAAATACAAGATGGAACAGATTGTTTAGCATAAGTAGGTAACACATATTTCAAGGAACCATTCAAGGTGAAGTGACCCATTAACACTCCTCCAGTCACAGGAAGGAAAAGAAGAAGGAGGAAGAAGTTGGGGGGAGTTGTTAGTGGGTTATAGATAGGGCCCTACCAAATTCATGGTCCATTTTGGTCAATTTCATGGTCATAGGATTTTAAAAATCATAAATGTAATGATTTCAGATATTTAAATCTGAAATTTCATGATGTTGTAAATGTAGAAGTCCTGACCCTTTGTGTTGGTGTGTCCTGATCTGTGGGGAGCTTGTTTCTGATGATGAGCTTGGAGAGGTTGGGGGCGTTGTTTGAAGGCCAGAAAAGAGGTTCCCCAGGAAAGATTTGTTTCAGGATGGGATTCCCCATCAAGTATGGGTTGTATTTGTTTGACGATACTCCATATGGGATTCAGTTTGGGATGGTAGGTGACAACTAGGGGTGTATGGTTGGAAGGGGGTTTATTTCTGTATTGAAGCAGGTTTTCTCTGGGTATTTGGATGATGCTTTCCATGATGCAATCTACTTCTCTGGTAGAGTGTCCTTGCTTGGTGAAGGCAGTTTTGAATGTGTTAAGATGTATATCATGGACTTTTTCCTTGGAGCATATTCTGTGGTCTCTTAGTGCCTGGCTGTGTATTTGGGGTGGTTACTGGATCTATGAAGGCAGGTGTGGCGAGCTGTGGGTTTCTTGAACATAGTTGTCTGTAGGGTTCCATTGTTGAAGATGACCATGGTGTCCAAGAAGATGATGGTGGTGGGGGAGTGTTCCAGAAAGAGTGTAACGCATGAGTGGTGGTTGTTGAATTTGTGGTGGAAATCTATGAGGGAGTTTAAAGTGGCTGTCGAGAGAATGAAAATATCATTGATGTATCTCACGTATATCATTGGTTTTGTGCTGCATTTGTCCAGAAACACTTCTTCAGTGTGGCACATGAAGAGGTTGGCATATTGGGGAGCCATCCTAGTACTCCTGGCTGTTCCCATGGTTTGGACAAAGTGTTTATTGTTTAATATAAAAGTGTTATGGGAGAGGTTGAAATGGATGGATTAGATGATGTGTTTGGGTGGAAATGTGAGGGTTGTCCATTGTTTGGTAAATATTTGAGGCAGCCAGCTATGCAGTTTTGAGAGATTTTGGTGTATAGAGAACTGACATCCCTATACACTCACGGTGGCAAGGATGGTGTTCCTCCACAAACTCTGCAACATTAATAGAATCATAGGACTGACCTTGAGAAGTCATCTAGTCCAGTCTCCTGCACTCAAGGAAGGACTAAGTATTATCTAGCTAATACTAGGGAAGGAAAAACAAGTAGAAAACATAATCTCTTCTAAAAGTTCAAAACTTTATGATGAAGATGGTAGAAACAAAGTATCTTACATCATGGTGTAGAAGTCCACCATCCTTAGTAGTTAGACATTTGCCATGCAAGCAGAAGCAGAATGTAATTAAATTTAATAAAAACTATCCTCAATTTAAAGCAGTAGGATAACATAATTTGAATTTATTAGAAGTTACAGGCAACATTGACACCCTCTGTCAGACTAATACCATGAATTATAGGTTTAGAGACAGTTTCTGCTGTCTGGTGGTCAAAATAATCAATGTGTATCGGTATACATAAATATATTTTTCATACTACCCTTCTTCCAAATGGCTATTCCAGATTTAAATAATCTTGAAATTTAATCAATAATTCCATCTAGATTTTGGAGTCTCCTATTTTGAAAGATACCAAACTGTGGAATAGTCTTTTGCCCAGCCCTTGAGTCTTGTGCACATTCCTGATACGATGCCAATATATTAATTAACAAAGAAGAATAGAGTAATGAGACATTGCATTTACACAGTAAGCAAATTCAGCCATGTTTCAGTAAGAAAAATTTAAAACCACAGGTACATGAACTCACTTTACTTAATAATATACAATTTAAACAACAGTTGGACCAGGCCCGGCTAATTTTTATAGTTTATTGCATACTTAATTGTCCATATAGGGTAGAAGAATGTATCATTGTCTACTTCGTTGTTTATAAAGCACTTGATTTTTTCTTTTTCCGATGCCTGGGAAATCTGATGCCTGGGAATATCATGCTCTGATATTGTCTGTTGTCAGCTGTATTTTTCCTTTGAATAATAAACCTGTGACTAATAAAAGAAAACTCTTTTTGTTTGGAATTACATTATTTGTTGATGCAGATATATATGTACATATATTTATAACTGATGCCTTTTTGAGCTTTGCAAAAAAAATTAATTGGGTATAATGGTTATCACACAACCAAAATTTAAAAATAGTGTGGTACCACTTATATTTTTAAAAATGAGTATGAAATTAGCTTTTGTTGCAACAAAATTAAAACAAAATAAAAAAGTCATGTAACAAACACAACAGATAACACAGGACAACATACATGACCAACTTACAATTAAAGACCAATAGTGCCAGAATTGTATTTATAACTATACAAGTTATTAAGACAATGCATTTTAGAAAACAAACACGTAAACAAAAGAGTTAAACTTTCAAGTAGACTCATAGACTCATAGACTTTAAGGTCAGAAGGGACCATTATGATCATCTGGTCTGACCCCCTGCATGCTGCAGGCCACAAAACCGTCCCTACCCTTCCCTTGACTCTGCTGATGAAGTCCCCAAATCCTGTGTCTTGGTGACTTCAATTTGCAGAGAACCCTCCTGCTAGCGATCCCTGCCCCATGCTGCGGAGGAAGGCGAAAAACCTCCAGGGCCTCAGCCAATCTACCCTGGAGGAAAATTCCTTCCCGACCCCAAATATGGCGATCAGTAAGACCCCGAGCATGTAGGTAAGAGTCTCCAGCCTGACCCTTGTTAGCCATTATACTGTTTACCTGCTATTGCTCGGTATTCCTCAGCTAATATGTTTTACCATTAAACCATTCCCTCCATAAACTTATCTAATTTAATCTTAAAACCAGACAGGTCCCTCGCCCCCACCGTTTCCCTCGGAAGGCCGTTCCAATATTTCACCCCTCTGACGGTCAGAAACCTTCGTCTAATTTCAAGCCTAAACTTCCCCACTGCCAGTTTATATCCATTTGTTCTCGTGTCCACATTAGTACTAAGCTGGAATAATTCCTCTCCCTCCCTGGTATTTATCCCTCTGATATATTTAAAGAGAGCAATCATATCCCCCCTCAGCCTTCGTTTTGTCAGACTAAACAGCCCGAGCTCCTCTAGTCTCCTTTCATACGACAGGTTTTCCATTCCGCTGATCATCCTAGTGGCCCTTCTCTGCACCCGTTCCAATTTGAGTTCATCTTTTTTAAACATGGGAGACCAGAACTGCACACAGTACTCCAAGTGAGGTCTCACCAGCGCCTTGTACAACGGAAGCAGCACCTCCTTATCCCTACTAGATATACCTCGCCTAATGAATCCCAAGACCGCATTGGCTTTTTTCACCGCCACGTCACATTGTCGACTCATAGTCATCCTCCGGTCTACAAGAACCCCTAGGTCCTTCTCCTCTACCGTTACTTCTAACCAATGCGTCCCCAGCTTGTAACTAAAATTGTTGTTAGTCATCCCTAAATGCATCACCTTACGCTTTTCACTATTAAATTTCATCCTATTTCTGATACTCCAATTCACAAGCTCATTCAAGTCTCCCTGCAGAATATCCCTATCCTCCTCCGAATTGGCAACGCCTCCCACCTTCGTATCATCCGCAAACTTTATCAGTCCACTCCTGCAATCGGTTCTGAGGTCAGTTATAAATAGATTAAATAAAATGGGTCCCAAAACCGAACCCTGAGGAACTCCACTGGTAACCTCCCTCCAACCTGACAGTTCACCCTTCAATACGACCCGCTGCATTCTGCCCATTAACCAATTCCTTATCCACCTCTGGATTTTCATATCGATCCCCATCTTTTCCAGCTTAACCAATAATTCCTCATGGGGTACAGTATCAAACGCTTTACTGAAATCCAGGTATATTAGGTCCACCGCATTTCCCTTATCTAATAAGTCCATTACTTTCTCGAAGAAGGAGATCAGATTCGTTTGGCACGATCTGCCCTTCGTAAAACCATGTTGTAATTTATCGCACTTGCCATTAACCTCAAGGTCCTCAACTAGTTTCTCTTTCAGAATTTTCTCCAGCACCTTGCACACTACAGATGTTAAACTAACAGGCCTGTAGTTACCCGGATCACTTTTTTTCCCTTTCTTGAAAATAGGAACCACATTAGCTATTCTCCAGTCTAACGGAACCACCCCCGAGTTTACAGATTCATTAAATATTATCGCTAATGGGCCTGCTATTTCTCACGCTGATTCCTTCAATACTCTCGGATGAAGATCGTCCGGTCCTCCCGACTTAGCCCCATTAAGGCGTTCGAGCTTTGTTTCTACCTCGGATACGGTAATCCCCCATTCTGTTTGCCCCTCTGTCACGGTGCTAGTAGCCCTAATACCTTCATTGGCCTCATTAAACACCGATGCAAAATATTCGTTGAGATATTGTGCCATGCCTAGATTATCTTTAATCTCCTCTCCGGCTATAGTCTTCAGCGGTCCTACTTCTTCCTTCTTTGCTTTCTTCCTATTTATATGGCTGTAAAACCTCTTACTATTGCTTTTAATTCCCCTCGCTAGGTCCAACTCTACACGGCTTTTGGCCTTTCTCACTCTATCTCTACATTCTCTGACTTCACTAAGGTAAGTTCCCTTACTGATCCCTCCCCTCTTCCACTCTTTGTACGCTTTCTGTTTCTTCCTAATCGCCCCTTTGAGTCGGTCGCTCATCCAGCTCGGTCTAAATCTCTTGCTTAGTAATCTTTTTCCCTTTTTTGGGATACAGGCCTCTGACAGCTCATGCATCTTTAACTTAAAGTAATCCCAGGCTTTATCTGCCTTAAGATTCATTAATACGTTTGCCCAATCCACCTCCCTTACCAGTCCCCTTAGTTTGTTAAAATTGGCCTTTTTAAAATTATAAACCCTAGTCTTTGATTTAATTCTGTTACTCCTTCCGTTTAGTTTAAAGCGGATTAGCTCATGATCGCTGGAGCCCAAGTTGTCCCCTACTACCACTTCCTCAACGAGGTCCTCACTAGTCACCAAAATCAAATCTAAAATGGCCTCCCCCCTCGTCGGTTCGGCTACCACTTGATGAAGGAAATGATCAGCAAGCACATCTAGGAACATCTGAGCCCTATTATTGCTACTAGCGTTTGTTCCCCAATCTATATCCGGGAAGTTAAAGTCCCCCATAATTACATAGTTCCTATTAGTATTTACTCTTCTAAACACATTAAATAGTTCTTTATCCATATCCTGGGTCGATCCCGGCGGTCTATAGCACACCCCAAGCACTATCCCCAGGGAGGCTCTAGTAGTCCTTTTACCCAGTGTGACTATTGCCCAGACGGACTCCGTGTTATCTATTCCATCAACTATTATTTCTTTACAGCTTATCTCACTATTGACATACAATGCCACCCCGCCACCCTTACCTTTGTTCCTGTCTTTCCTAAACAGCGCATACCCCCCAAGTAAGCAAGTTATTACCTTTTTATTTAAAACTTTTAATAGGATTTTTTATCAATTCTTATTAAATTATTTGCCTACTTTGTTGTTTTAATTTAATTCCTCCGTGTTACTTTATATTACTTTTATCTTAGAAATGCTACTATTCAGAAATAAGGGAAACTCATGTTCAGATATTAGTTAGTGGCTAGGGTTAGAAGCAGAGCTAGCATTTCTGTTGTTTAAAGCAACTATATCTTCAACAGTCTCTTCAGCTGTTGCCGTCCTGAAGGGTTAAAATTGTTAATTTACTGGACTAATTTAAAGTAATGCTTTTACCTTAAGCTTTTACTTTGTTTGATTTCTTTGTTTTGTATTTTTTTTTCATTTTCTTTGTCTCTTTCTGCAATGGGTGTTTCTGTAATAACTATAACTTCTAACTTTTAAAATAAAGAGGGCAGAAGGAGTGTGGGTGAGGGGTAGAGCAACCTAAGAAGGGAGGGAGACATGAGCCAAGAGAGATTGACTAACTCTGTGAGGTCAGTTTAAAGTACAGGCAGCAGCAGCAATGAGTTTAGCGAACATAGAGGATATAATATTTGAGAAAGAAGGTTCTATTATTAGCTCTGAGAGGTGAGTGGGGTTCCATGGGTTGGAGCAGAGGGTTTGGAAACCTGGACCTGGACCTGGTTTTTATCCTGGCTCTGGGAAGAGAATAGGGGTTGCTACCTGCTCCCGCAAAACCTGAATTTGTTCTCCCACTGCCTCTTGCTTTTGTCTGCATGTCAAATGGATTACAGAAGTGCCCTTCTCTTTTACAGTTAACCATTTCTGAGCAATTCCATATATGGTTGCCAGCTTTGGTTGGATGAATTCCTGGAGATTTCATCACATGACATAATCTTTAATTAAAAATTAATCTTTAATTCCTGGAGACTCCAGGACAATCCTGGAGGATTGGCAACTCTAATTCCATGTGTTAATGCATCTATTCTAACCTGCTTGCAGTCAGCTTATTATTTCTATATCCTCTTTCCTCCAAAACCCCACAAAGAAGCCGTGGCCTATCTCTTAAGGTGCTCTGTTAACCATATTGTTTCCTCATCCATTTTATCTACTAATCTAGTCAAATCATTTGATAATATTTCTCCCTATGGACTTACTTTCTCTGTTCTTACAGGTACCTCTCTAGGTTTCAGCTTAAGTTTTGCCATAACCTGGTTCTCATCATATGGTGGTGGTTGCAGTGTGGTGGCCCCTGCCCATGGACTGCTTGCTGATTGTTGCTTTGAGTTACTCCATTTTGCTAGGGCAACCTTTTCCCATTTCTGTCCCCATCCTTCAGGCACTATTTAAGTACCCGAAGCTTATTGTTGTCCACCAAGCTTTATAGTAGAGGTTGGCACTTCTTTTTTGCAGATTCTCTACAGCTGTTTCCAATTTTCTATTCTGTTCCAGTGCCTGCTGTAACATATCATATGTCTGTACTGCTTTTCAGTGCTCTATTGCTTCTGTTGCGTCTAACTATTTTTGTTTCTGTTATTTGCCCCACCAATTTTGTGGTGTGTTGTCTTAACCATATAACAGCCATGGCCATAGTTCGTAATATTTTACATTTCTTCTTCTTCCTCTTTGCTATTGTCTCTGCCATTGCCTTACAAATTCCAGTTCATGTCTCCCCACTTTCTTTTTAGAACTCACATGGACTGCCTTTACTTGTTACCCAGTGCATCCATACTTTATCAAACTCTGTGGGAATTTGTTGAAGGTGGGCTGAGGGGATTCCCTAGATCCAAGTTTTCTGCCATCTCAGGTTATGACCTTAAGAGCAAACAGTGTTTTACCAAATCAGTGTTTGGGATCACCAGTGATGTTAGGGCTGTGGAGTGTTGCTAGTGCTGCAAAGTTGTTAATGCTGTTAGTGCTGCTGTTCTTGGAGCTTTGGTGTTAGCTGAACTAGCAGATAGTGTAGCGTGTTGATTCAGCAGACCTCAATGTTTCTCATAAGGGAAGATCACAGGCTTAGTTTGGTGGCAAAGGTACTTGGCCAGGTTTACTGTCAGCAAAGCATGGTACTAATACCCTGTCCAACACTTGTATGCCCATGACAAGATACCAGTTTAATCAGCATGACATGATGCTGTCCCTTAGATCAGTAAAAAGATGCCCCGCCTATGATTTCTCCTTTTATACACTGATATAAACAAATGTACGTATTACATTCCAAATGTTACACCATATATCTTGTACCTGCTAGTTCAAACAAAATATCCTCATCCATTATCCTGTCATCCCCTCCTTATCTTTAAGAGGGGTCAGTGTGTTCTTGTACCATTCTCTCTGATCAGGAATGTGCTTACTTGGTTAGCTGACTCCTAGGGGGTATTACTATTCTGCCAACGTCTACTGTAGTTCATACTCTTAGTTATGTCTAGGTCTTGCTGGAGCCCTACATCTGCCACTTAAAAATTAACAAACAAACAAACACCCAACTGACAGCCATCACAATCCAAAACAAGCAAACAAACTGTGATGAAGCAGAGAAACTACCCACCAGCACACCAAGGGTTAAAGAGAGCCCTTGGGCCCAGCTAGCCCCATCCCGTTATACCTGCAGCCAATGCCAGGTCTGAAGGGGGGAGAAAAGGAGGGAAGCTGGCACACCTCAGGGCTGACTGGCAAAGAGAAGGATCACTAGCCTGCCAGCCAAGGCAGCCACCTGGGAGGAATCACTGTCTCTCCAACCAAGGGAGACTTAAGAGGAGACCTAGGAGCCTCTGGTATCTGAGGTAACTGAGTGAGAAAAGCCCAGAGATATTGTGGGGTTCGGCCTCACCAACTTGCGGCTGCCCCTCCTGAAGAAGCTTGGGACCGTGGCAAGATGCCACCCAAGATCCACGGGAGGGCACCACGGGAGGCAAGCCAGCCACCCAGTGAATTGGACTAGAGGTGCTACATCCCAAACTGAACAGTAGTAGGAAGTAGCCCAGGACAATGGATTTAGACTCCCTGTTGGTAGGGCTGCCTCTGTTCAGGGGTTGATGCACACAGGGCCCTGGACTAGGACCTGTTGGAGAGGGAGGAAAGGCTAGGTCCTTCTACCCTGCCCTCCCCCAGCCTTAAAGACTGAGAATCCTCTACAGAGCAGGGGGCTGAAAGCCAAACACTCTAACCACTAGCCCCTCCAAGTTCCCTGTCACAAAAACCTAAAATCAACAAAGCTTCATATATTATTTGTTGTAATGGAGGATATTTTAATTGTACTCAGTTATCTCAAATTCTTGAAGATGTTGGGTTGACTCTCCTTAACTTACAGAACCAACCCCCCACCCCAAATTGTTGCACTTATCAAGTTATATCATAAAGCCTGTATAATTTGGACAGAAACACAGTGCAGCTTGTTGCACCTAAATGCAGGTGGCTGTATCTTTTAAAAGCTGAGTGTAGTAGCTTGGCTGTATATATGTAGGGAAACAATTTCACCTGTCAATGGATAAGTAATTGAGGTCTTTGGAGTATCCAATCCAGCAGTATGCAGTGCAATTTGTTGTAGCTGGACAGGGTGCAACTGTTTGTGAAAACTTAAACACTGCAACTGTTCTACTGTGAAAAGATACTGAAATCCATTAGTTGTACCTGCCAAGAAATAATCGAATCATACATGTATGAGGTATAGAAAACAGGGGTTTGTACAGGTGAAGTGATGCACCTGTTTTTTTTTTCCTGTCAATGGTTGTACAATGTAGCTGGTCACAATGGTGAAGGAGTAAGAAAAGTTTTCTGTTTATATCTGTCAAGGGAAGCAGCTGACTGAAAACTATCAAGAAAGAAGATTCTGTTTTACTTACGGCAGTGTGGCTGTTAATACCTGTCAGATAAGCAATCCAGCTGTTCACAGTGTTTAAGGAGAAATATACATCTTGTCAAACATGTTGAAGGTCAAGAAATGCAGCTGGCCATAGCTGTGAAAGGATAAGGAAAGCAGCTGGGTGTACCTCTCAAGAGATAAGAAATGCTACTGACGGCAACGTTAAAAGAAGAAAGCAATACAGCTGGACATAATGTACATGTCAAGAGATAAGAAATACAGCTAGTTTTGCTTGTCAAGATGAAGGCAATAAAGTTGATCATACCTATCAAAAGAAAAATAATGTAAACCAGTGGTTCTCAACCTTTTTTTATTTGCAGACCCCTAAAAATTTTCAAATGGAAACTGAAATCTTAGATGTAGTCTGCAGATCCAAGGGATTCGCGGACCACAGGTTGAAAACCACTGCTCTATGGTAACAACAACCTTGTGAAGATCCCTTAGACATCGTCTGCGGACCCTCAGGGATCCACGGACCATATGTTGAGAACCACTGACATAACAATATATAGTTTCTGTATTGCTAGCCCTAAGTGTTAAAAAAAAAAAAAAAATGAGTCAGGCCCCCCAAAATCATGAGATTTAAAAACAAAATAATACATATTGGTGCTTCGTATTTGCTTTCAGGTTCATGTGTGTCACATTTTCAAACTTTTCTCCACAGCCATCATTACTTAAAAATAATAATTAAAGGTGAGATTCTCATGTATTTACATGACTTGAGGAGCTGGGGCTTTAAAGACAAACATGAAATATCATGAGAGTGGGCAACACTGTAAATTCTACATTGATACGATATCGGGTTATATATAGGATTAGATGCTTGTAAACAGTATTGCTCCCCATCCCTTTTGATCCACTCTGTGTCTTAACAAGGAAGCAAAGTGAAGTTGGTAAGACTTATGAGCACTAATGCATCTATAGGGCTCACAAATGAAATGGAGCAGCAGAGCACAGGAAAACAAAGTAGGAAGAAAGCGCCTATATATTGTACTAGCACTTGGTGTTATAAGTGGGGGCTCATCTGGGATTTTAACTGGGAAGTCTCTGAAGCTCGGGATACGCTTCCTCAGCTAAGGGAAGTATGTAACCCACACATCTTCTGGGTATGGTGTTCTGTCCCATCTAGTGGCACGGAGACCACTGAGAGAGAGAAATTAATGAGTCTGCTCTAGAGCCCTAGCTAAGGTCCATATGGCTTTTAGCTCATGCAGGTGAGGCTCATGCATTTAGCTCCAGAGGTCCCAGGTTCAATCCTGCCTGCTAACAACCGGGGTCTGTCAGTGTTACACAAGAAAAGCAGTGAGTGACTCTGAAAGGCATTCATCTTCCCTCCATATTTCCACAGTGGTTCTTAAGGGCAGCTGGCTTAGTGGGTCATCTTGGTTGGTACCACTTATACACTGGAAGGAAATCTTAGAGGTTCCTGCGAACCTCTTGTTATAATTCTGCCATCAAATTAAAGTAGGGAGGTTGTGAGCTACATTACCTCTCTCAGAGAAAATTTATGGTGGTTCTCATAAAAATGCTTTTGAAGAGAAAATTTCCAGTGGAGTGCATATAATATGTTTGCCCCATTGTGTTTCATCCCTCTTTGATTGTTGTATGACAATGCATTTTTGTTTAAATGGGAAAACAGATACCCCAGTCATTCATCCCTTCTCTCTGGAGCAGAAGCAGCCCCTTAGTATTCAGGGTCTATCAGAGGTGAAAGGAGAAAGTTTTCATGTTAAAACATTGGCAGCTCTGCTCTCATGATACTCTGCTCAGTGCTGAGAGCAAATGTGGTCCAGCTCTGTAATGCCATCAATAGGCACACCCATTTCACTGTAGTAGCAAGTACATATTTGGATGTTAACAAGCAAGAGGCTGCTTTTTGAGAATTTGGCCTTATGTCACTCTATGTGTCATTTTTTTATTTCTTATTTTAGTAAAATAAAATCCTCAAAGTATTTTTTATTAATGAAAAGCCCCTGCTAAATACTCCCTATCTTGGATACTATAAATTAAAAAATAGTGATGACAGTGACACAGGAAGCCGGTGCAATAGCCTTATACACCTGAAATAAAGGTTCAAATCCTGTAGTAGGAAACATAAAAATCTCATCCTTGTCCCTGTTGGTGCACATCACAAAGCCATTCTAAAACTTTCAGTTTGGCCATTTTATCCAGTCCAGTATCAGGCAGCTAAAATCTTCGGTTTTCATATGACTATTGGATGAATTCTGTTTCCAGACTTTTGTTATACATAGAGCTAGATATCTTTAGTGAACTGGAAGGGAGCCAAAGAGTGTCAGTAATCTTGTAATAATTTCTGAAATCCCTATTTCAGTTAGTTTCTTAAGTTTTAATCTGTTGTAAAATATTTTTTTCAATAATCTGAATGTTTATAGCACTGTGGACAACTGTTAAGATAATACGTTTTGTGTTTTCTTCCTTTCTTTTCTATCTGCTTATCATAGAATTATAGAAATGTTGGGCTTGACGGCACTTTCAAGTGGTCATCTAATTCTACTCCATCCCCCGCACCCCAAGGCAGGACCAAATATACGTAAGCCATTCCTGACAGATGTTTTTCTAACCTGCTCTTAAAAACCACCAATGACAGGGATTGCACAAACTGCCTTGGTAACCTACTTACCTATTCTTTATATTTAGAATTTTTTCCCTAATATCTAACATAAATCTCCTTTGCTACCATAAATCTGATTACTTCTTGTCCTCCCTTTAGCAGTCTTGGAGAACAATTGTTCACTATTGTCTTTATAACAATCTTTAAGATACTTGAAGACTGCTATCTGGTCCACCTTTAGTCTTTTTTTTAAACCTTCCCTCATAGGTCAGATTTTCTAAGCCTTTCATCATTTTTGTTGCTCCTCTGTGGACTTCCTCCAATTTGTCTACATCTTTCTTAAAAATGGCACCCAAAACTAGACAGCAGTGCTGGACACACCAACTGAGGCCTTACCAGTACTGAGGAGAGCAGAACTATTGCCTACCATGCCTTAAGTGTGACACTCCAGTTAATATACCCCAGAATATTAGTGTTTTTTACAACTGTATCAAATTGTTGGTTCATATACAATGTATGATCCACTATAACCCACAGATCTTGTATTGCAGTACAGCTGCCTAGCCATTTATTCCCCATTTTGTATTTGGGAATTTGATTTTTTTTCCTTCCTAAGTGTAGTACTTAGCACATGTCTTTATTGAATTTCATCTTGTTGATTTCAGACACTTCTCCAGTTTATCAAGGTCATTCTGAATTCTAATCCTGTACTCAGAAGTGCTTGCAACTCTTCCCAACTTGGTGCGATCCTCAAATATTATAAACATACTGTCCACTCCATTATCCAAGTCATTAATGAAAATATTGACTAGTACTGGATCCCTGCGGGATTACACTAGATACATCCTCCAAGTATGACAGCGAACCATTGATAGTTACTCTATGAGTATGGTTTTTCAACCAGTTGTGCACCCATCTTATAGTAATTTCATCTAGTCCACATTTCCCTAATTTATTTATGAGAGTATCATATGTGACTGTCAAAATCTTTGCTAAAATCAAGATAAACCACATCTGCTGCTTCCTCCTTATCCACTAGGCCAGTAACCCTGACAAAGAAGGAAATTAGGTTGGTTTGGCATGATTTGTTCTTGACAATGCATGTTGGCTATTACTTACCACCCTATTATCCTCTAGTTGCTTAGCTGATTGTTTAATAATTTGTTCCAGTATTTTTCCATGTATGGAAGTTAGGCTGACAGGTGTATAATTCTCCAGGTCCTCTTTGTTCCCCCTTTAAAAAAGATAGGTACTATATTTGTCCTTCTCCAATCCTCTGGGACCTCACCCATTCTCCATGAGTTCTCAAAGATAATGGCTTAATTATTTTGAAATTGAAATTTGAAGCTAGTACCTTAAAGTACCTTAGAGTGAATTTTGTCAGGCCCTGCCACTTGAATAAATCTAGCTTTCCTAAATATTCTTTAACGTGATCTTTCCTTATTCTGTCTTGAGTTCCTTCCCCCCGTTGTTAATATTGTGTTAAGCATCGAGTCACAATTAACTTTTGTAGAGAAGACTGAAGCAAAACAGAATTAAACATCTCAACCTTCTTGAGGTCTTCCAAGATTAGCTCTCCTTCCCCACTAAGTAGTGAACCTGCACTTTTATTTACCTTTCTCTTGCACCTAACATATCTATAGAATCTCTTCTTATTGCTTTTTATGTCCCTTGCCATGTGTAACTCAATTTTTGCCTTAGCCTTTCTAATTTTTGTCCCTACATGCTTGTGCTATTTTTTGGTATTCATCTGTGGCAATTTGTCCATTTTCCCCATTTTGTAGGATTCCTTTCTGATTATCAGATCATTGAAGACCCCTGGTACAGCTTTACTGGTCTCTTATGATTCTTCCTATTTTTACTTGGCATCAGGATAGTTTGCTGTTGTACCTTTAATATTGTCTCTCTTTGAGAAATTGCCAACTCTCCAGAACTCTTTTATCCCTTAAATTTTCTGCATGGAACCTCACCGACTAGTATGTGAGTGAAACTGATTTTGCTCACTTATGCAGGTGTATATTGTATTATCTTGACATGCTTGTGTATGAGATAACTGGCATTTCAAGATGTGTATCTGAAATGAAAATCAGGGCTAATGTCTCTTGAATAATGTCAGAGATATCTAAAAGAACAATGTTGATGAATTTTAGACCTAACGTTTGACTTAGGTTGAAATTTGCTCTTCCCTGTAGGCATCTGATTTTCCTATTGTACTTCTAGCTCAATTATTTTTTTCCAGCAACTAAGCATTTAAAACAACAACATATAAAACATGTAAATGGATTTAGTTTCTGGAGTAACTAACACTTACTCCTGAAAATGAAAAATGAGATGATAGGCCAAGAAATGTATTACTGTTAAACACTGTGTTTGTACTCAATATACATACTGTTTTATATAGGTTCTTTTACCACCCTCATCACCGTAATTTCTGAACAGCTTCAAGTAGTACAATAAGTAACATGATGAACATCTGTCACATGTTTATTTTTTCTCTCATTCTCTCCCTAGGGAAGAATTGTTTGTTTTTTAAGTGTCTTTGTTTTTGTTTTCTGTATTCTTTTTAAAATATTATATTACTACGTGTTTATGTTAGAAAAGGCCAGGTTGGAGAAATGCATCTTCCATTTGGAGTGGAAGGTGGGGAAGACCATCCCCCCAAGAAAGCTCTGTCACCTGCAAAGATGAATTATTCCCTTCTTGTAGAAAGTTCTGTTGTGCGTGAGGGAGCAGAATACTTGACTATCAACTTAGTCCTATAGCTTTAGGTGGTCTTTTTGATGATATTCTGGGCCCAGCCCATTGAGCACCTTGAAGATAAGGACTGAGACCTTGAGCTTAACTCTATATTCAATAGGAAACCAGTGTAGATAGCTAAGGACAGGTAGACCATAAATTAAAAAAAAAAATCAGTGAAATATCTAACAAATATGGTGGCACTCTAGCAAATAGTTCAAAATAAAAGGCCGCAGAAATAGTATTAAAGATATTTTGTATTGTGATTCCATGGCAGTGGAATTTTCCCCAGAATTCACCCCTTGCTGAAGAATTGTGCTCCAATATCTGAGTTTGCATTTAAAATAAAGATGTTTTTAATCCCTATGGTTATGGAGAAAACAACTCAAAAACATGAACTGAGTGTAAATCAATGCTGTATTGCTTGTTTCACTCTGCAAGGAGCCTGAAACAATAGTTCTAAGAGGTGTGAACTGTTCATTTATCTCAAGCAGGGCCCTCTGGACTTTTCCAAGATGCAAAACTCAGCACTTTTGCTGCAGAAATCACCATTTTCCACAACCAAGCAATTGGCATTGTGTGTTGTCTCCCTGCCCTGCTGAGACCTGCCTGCAGCTAGCAGTCTCTTGCTCTTTACATTTCTCCTCAAGGGGAAGAGTTGGATTACAGTACCTGCTCCATATACTGTTCAATGGAACCAGGCAGCATGAAGCTGGGGAGCCAGAACAGGAGTCCAGCTTGAAGCCATGTAGCAGGGGGAACCAGAAGTGCAGGTTGTTGATCTGGGCTGTCAGGAGAACAGCATAGCAACCCAACACTCACGGTCTACTGATTCAGGCTACAAGTCCTTTTCCCTGCCAAGCCCTGCCCTTTTCCCTGACACTTATGAGTGGTGGTTGTGGGGGGAGAGAATTTCTGTGCTGGGTTGATTGGACAACATGGAATTGAGGGGTACTTGCTGTGGAATTTGGCCCCATTGTCCTGGAGAGTATATGGGGCCCTTTGATTTCAGTGGAAGTTTTACCTGAGAAAGGACTGCAGGATTGGGTACACAGAACAACCTGAACATTCCCCAGTGTGGTTATGCTCACATAGGAAGCAGGAAACAACAAGAGGGTCCTTTCACACAGGGCTGGCTCCAGGCACCAGCTAAGGAAGCAGGTGCTTGGGGTGGCCAATATAAAGGGGCGGCACTCCGTCCACCATTGGGGCGGCACGTCTGGGTCTTCGGCGGGAATTCGGCGGTGGGTCGCTCTGTGCCGCCAAAGAGGAAGAAATGAAGGACCTGCCACCAAACTACTACCGAAGAATGGAGTGGTATGGTTGAGCTGCCGCCGAAGTGCTGCTGTTTGTTTTTTTTCCCGCCGCTTGGGGCGGCAGAAAACCTAGAGCCGGCGCTGCCTTCAAAGAGTTACCACTAGGTTCTTCAGATGAGATCAATGGGGTTTCATCACCCAGGGAGAGAGTCAAAGTCCAGCTCTTGCCCCACTCCCTCATGGTGCAGCCATACTGCCATGTACTCCCCTCATGGTGGCTCCTGGGGGCAATTCTTAAAGAGAGGTCCCAACTGCTGAGATGTGAGACGGCATAAACGTAATGCAGTTTTTAGCCCTATTCTGCCAGGCTTCCTACTACAGAAAAAGAAATGGTATACATCCTCACATTCACCACAAATTTGTGAGAACTGGCAAACCCATAGATACCTATTAGACTCACATTAGACATCTACTGTAAATCCAATCCTTTGCATCTATGCTTAATTGCTCCCCCAGTTCTGTGAGGGGGAAAAATTGTAGGCACAAAACTGGAGGATAGCTCCATAATATATAAGCATCTGGCTCTTAAAAGCTAAATTAAGTTTTTTAAAAGGGTCAGAATCCTGGCTATGAGATGTTTGAAAAATGCTTCTGTGGTTATTTTTCTTGAAATGCACCAAAGCAACTTGAGATTTTAGATTAAGACACACCAGCTGGGCTTCATTGTGATATACCCTTAATTTTAGCAATTGTCAGATTTGCTATGGCAATGTTTGGTTTGAAAGAAACAAAACAAAACTTAACTGTGTTTTTTTTTTTTTTTACAAGTTTAACGCTACTCATGGTACAGTATCTCTGAGGTTACTATTTTGAAGCTAAGAAATTTAAAAATGGTAATCTGTTGTCATTTAATGTTTTTATTGTTTAGAAATTTTTAAAGGGTTTAATAACTAGGAAAAGAGACAGCTTCTGAAGTTTAATGCAATAAGGTACTATGTAATTGTCCAAACAATAAAGTGTGTTCCAGGTTTCTACATATTCATGCAGCTGGCGTGAAGAAAGACTGCCAAGATTTTTGTGCCAATAATTATTCTCATTCTACAGTTTGAAAACAAGACAACGGCTTTGTCAGCAAAAATCAAGTTTTAAAGAGCATTATAATAATAACTGATGCCAGCAGTGCAGATGTGGAATTTGCAGCTTTAAGTTTTGGGGCCACATCCTATTCCCGTTGAAGTCAGTGGAAGTTTTACCATTGACTTCACTGGGAGCAGGATCAACCCTTTAGGCTTTTCACAGTGGAAAGTTCCTGTTTTATTTTTGTGGATTAGTCAGTTTTCTTCTCCAGTGAAATTTCCATAAAGCTTTAGCCAGAGGAAATATTTGGAACATAAGGAAAACACAAAGTAGTATAAATATTTGTTTCTGCTAAGAGAATGGCTTAACATACTAGTGCTTATTAATAATTACTCTAATCTTTTAGACTTCTAAAAAGCCATTTCAAGTGCTTGATCCTGAAGTCCTTGCTCAGGCAAAATTGGAGTTCTCCTGAAGTAATGCATGCAGGAGCGGCCCTTAAGTCCTTATATTGCTCTTTAGGTACATGAGGGAACACTCCATAATTCAGAGGAAACAGAACCTGGTGCTATATGTCAAGTAAGGGCACTTATCCCCTAATGTTGAAAAATGGTGGAATTGTTCAGCTCAGTTGTTGAATATCCCCCATATTTGGAGCTATTTATGGGAAAGAAATAGAAAAGAAATTATGTTTATACACCTGGTGTTTCTTGTTTTTGATTTGTAAGAATAAGAGGACTTCAATAAATTAACTAAGGGACTTGTTAAAAATCAAATCATGGCTGGCTGCTTCATTTAAGCATGATATTTTATAGACTATTCTGTATTTTGTACCTAGAGCTCTGAGTAACTGAAAAACTCAGTATGTGTCAGCGCTGAGTAGAACATATTTTCTTGATCAAGTCATGAGTTTAACAATGGGAAATTTGCCAGGCCAAGTCCATATTCAATATCCTTTAAAAAAAATATTCCATGACAGCTTAAAGATTTTCTTCAGCTGTTTTACTTTGTCTCATAGGTGGAGATGAAACTTCAAACAGTATCATAGTTTGGAAATTTGTGTTTCTCCTTACTGGAAAAACAAAACAAAAAAACCCCCCAAAATGTAGAATGCTTGTATTATGTTCGTGATTTAAGCCACTGATTCTTTCCATGATTCGAAAGAAATTTCCTAGGTATGTGGACCTAGGTACAATTTTACTAATTTTATTTTAAATTTGCTTTTTCCTCATAGAAGTCCTTCATGAGTAAAGAAAAACACTGCATTTATCTAGGAGTCACCTGATTCCATGGGATCCAATCCTACAGTCCTACACAAGCAAAAAATTCCATTAATCTCAAGGGAATATAAGGAGTGCAGGCAAATATTAATTTATCAAATATTCAACTAATATATGGAGATTAACTCTTGTAAGTATATTAATAGTTTGAGAAAAGAAAATAGTATATTTACATAGGTGCCTAGTTTAAACTGTTTGTTTCCATGTAGATTAGTCCATGTTTTGCAATCAGTGTAACTGAAAGATATCAGCATTATATGTTTTCTGATTATTGTTATCTAATATTTATATTACATAGCACCCAAAAGGTGCCAGGCACTGTACAGCTTGCCACCGTTCATGCCCTTAGAGAGCTTACAATCTAAATGAGTGGGGGTAAAAAAAAATGTAAAGGGACAGTATGTGAGCAAAATCATCGAGGCGATAATAGGCATGTATATTATTATTATTATTAAGTGGCACGGGTTTTATTGTTTTTGTTTTTAGTTCATATATGTTCATAGGACTGCTAAGCAAAGATGGGATCCACCTATCGAGGAAGGGGAAGAGCATATTTGGATGCAGACTGGCTAACTAGTGAGAAGGGCTTTAAACTAGGTTTGAAGGGGGCAGGTGACCAAAGCCCACAGGTAAATCAAGAACATGGAGACCTGGGAGAAGGTTTGGAATTTGGGGGGAGCATGGGCTGTTATAGGAGGGATAAAGGAGAGACAAGACAGAACTGGGCGGAGTGGGGAATCAAATCAGTATCTTAGATTTCTGTATACTAATGCCAGAAATATGGGGAATAACCAGGAAGAACTCAAAATGCAAGTAAATAAACACAACTATGACATAGTTGGCATCACAGAGACCTGGTGGGATAATACACATGACTGGAATATTGGTATAGAAGGGTACAGCTTGCTCAGGAAGGACCAGCAGGGAAAAAAAGGAGGAGCTGTTGCCTTATATATTAAAAATGTATACACTTGGACTAAGATTGAGATGGAAATAGGAGACAGACTTGTGGAAAGTCTCTGGATAAGGGGGTAAAAACAAGGGTGATGTCGTGGTAGGGGTCTACTACAGACCAGCTAACCAGGTAGAAGAGGTGGATGGGGCTTTTTTTAAACAGCTAACAAAATCACCCAAAGCACAGGACTTGGTGGTGATGGGGGACTTCAACTACCCAGACATCTGTTGGGAAAATAACACAACATGGCACAGATTATTCTTGGAATGCATTGGAGACAATTTTTTATTTCAAAAGGTGGAGACAGCTACATGGGGAGAGGCTGTTGTAGATTTGATTTTGACAAATAGGGAGGAACTGGCTGAGAATTTGAAAGTGGAAGACAGCTTGGGTGAAAGTGATCATGAAATGATAGAATTCATGATTCTAAGGAATGGTAGGAAGGAGAACAGCAAAATAAAGACAATGGATTTCAAGAAGGCAGACTTTAGCTAACTCAGGGAGTTGGTAGGTAAGATCCCATGGGAAGCAAGTCTAAGGGGAAAAACAATAGAAGACAGTTGGCAGTTTTTCAAAGAGACATTATTTAGGGCACAAGAGGAAACTATCCCACTGCATAGGAAAGACAGAAAGTATGGCAAGAGATCACCCTGGCTTAACCAGGAGATCTTCAATGATCTAAAAATCAAAAAAGAGTCCTACAAAAAGTGGAAACTAGGTCAAATTACAAATTACAAAGGATGAATATAAACAAATAACACAAGTATGTAGGGACAAAACTGCAGCCACTGGGAGCTATGGGAGGCTGTGCGTGCGGACGGTCAATGTAAAAACTGTCTCATGACCCATCAGCGGATTACCCTGATGGGCCGCATGTGGCCTGTGGGCCGCAGGTTGCCCACCATTGGTTTACAGGCTCATCTGCTGCACCAAGTTAAGCTACGTGAGCGCACAGGCTCTGTGAAACTCATGAGAAAGTCTTTATACATTGGAAACCACCTACCTGAGAAATACTTAATAGATTTGCATCCACTTATGCCAGTGGTGAATTTTACCCCATCATAACTATAAAGGGAAGGGTAACAGCTCTCCTGTGTACAGTACTATAAAATCCCTCCTGGCCAGAGACTCCAAAATCCTTTTACCTGTAAAGGGTTAAGAAGCTCAGGTAACCTGGCTGACACCTGACCCAAAGGACCAATAAGGGGACAAGATACTTTCAAATCTTGGGGAGGGAGGAAGGCTTTTGTTTGTACTCTTTGTTTGGGAAGTTGTTCGTTCTTGGGACTCAATCTGTAAGGCTGCACTAATTTTTAATAGTTCATGTAAATATAAATTAAATTTGTGGCTAGTTCTGGTCTCTTTCTAACATACTTCATGGGCTTTATTCCTCTCTTGAGATGTTTACCTCTATCAGCAGCAATATAATATTTTAGGCCCACCAATGAGGTGGGGCTGAGCCCTCCCATCTCCCTCCCTTGCCAGCCCCCCTTTGCCTGCCCGCCCGGTGCCCGGGTGCCGGAGCTGACTCACCAACTCCAGGATCCAGGTGCCGCCACCACCCCCACTCCCTCCAGGCTTGCGACGCCATGCAGCTGCAAGCCTGGGATGGAAGAGGAATGCCGCATAGTTGGGGAAGAGGTGGGGCCAGGGCGGGGATTTGGGGAGGGAGCCAATGGGGGAAGGAGGTGGCGGAGCCGGGGCGGGGGTGGGGGTGTGAGAGTCCCTCCGGGAGGGCAAAATTTCTTGTTTGTCCAGTGTCCTGACCAAACATTGGTCAGGACGCAGAACAAAGAAACAAATATCGGGACAGTCCCAATAAAATCGGGACGTCTGGTCACCCTAGTGTAATACAGGAGTCAGACTAGATGATCACAGTGGTTCCTTCTGGCCTTGTAATCTATCAATTTATGAATTATTGCTGAATCTCCCTGTAGCGGGGTGGTCACCCACTCCTGCCTTGAGCAAAATATAAGGAAATAGCTGTTTTATTGCTGACCCTGTTGAAATTTGGAAGGAACTGAGTGAGATTTTAAAAAGAGAAATATGCAATGACAGAGTTAAATTAAAAGCATTAAAAAAACAAATGGAACAAATGCTATCTCCAGCTCATTTTCATTCAAATATTCTTAGTACTCAGTATCAGGGTCAAACCTTAACTGCTAAAGAAGAGGAGTTGGCTATGACATGGACATCCAGCAATCATCCCTCCATAATGCCAACTATAATAAACTTCAGAGCTAAGGGTGAACCATTCAAGAAATATATGTTTGCTGATGATGTTTTAAAGAAAGTCACACCAGTGAACTGGTGGAAGTCACTTAAGCACTTGGATTCAGAGACTGTTGAAGTGATAAAAGTGAGATTAACAGCAGTAGTGTCTTCTGCCAGTGTAGAAAGAATATCTTCTTTGGACTAATTCATTCCAAATTGAGAAGTTATTTGGGACCTGAAAAAGCAGGAAAGCTTGTTTTTCTTTCCAGATTATGAACAAACATGAAAATGAAGGTGAAGACGACGGAGTTAGCGGCAGAAGCCAATATTTAAGTTTCTCATGTTGACCTGGCTGACTTAGTCGATTTATATTTTGTTTTTTTTTTTAAAAATATTTCATTTAACTATTTTAGTTTAAAAACAATTTTAACAAAAACAAATCTAGAATACATAACATTGTTGTTTTAGTTACATAAAACAATTTAAATGTCTATCTGGTGATATTCTCCTCCTAATACAGCATGGCAAGAAAATCCTTCAAATATTAAGGATTAACCCAGGGATCGGCAACCTTTGGCACGCAGCCCGCCAGGGTGCTTACCCTGGTGG
>NC_048300.1:156984384-157001782 GCF_013100865.1 Trachemys scripta elegans | reverse complement strand
CCCGATGCCAACTCTGTCCACATATCTATTCAAGTGACATCATCATAGGACCTAATCACATCAGCCATACCATCAGGGGCTCGTTCACCTGCACATCTACCAATGTGATATATGCCATCATGTGCCAGCAATGCCCCTCTGCCATGTACATTGGCCAAACCGGACAGTCTCTATGCAAAAGAATTAATGGACACAAATCTGACATCAGGAATCAAACTCAAAAACCAGTGGGAGAACACTTTAACCTGTCTGGTCATTCAATGACAGACCTGCGGGTGGCTATTTTACAACAGAAAAACTTCAAAAACAGACTCAAATGAGAGACTGCTGAGCTGGAATTGATATGCAAACTAGATACAATCAACTCAGGATTGAATAAGGACTGGGAATGGCTGAGCCATTACAAACATTGAATCTATCTCCCATTGTAAGTATTCTCACACTTCTTATCAAACTATCTGTACTGAGCTATCTTGATTATCACTTCAAAAGTTTTTTTTCTCTTACTTACTTGGCCTCTCAGAGTTGGTAAGACAACTCCCACCTGTTTATGCTCTCTGTATGTGTGTATATATATGTTCTCAATATTTATTTCACTCTATATGCATCCGAAGAAGTGGGCTGTAGTCCACGAAAGCTTATGCTCTAATAAATTTGTTAGTCTCTAAGGTGCCACAAGTACTCCTGTTCTTTTTGCGGATACAGACTAACACGGCTGCTACTCTGAAACCTGTTTAAAGATGGGCAACCAGAACTGCATGCAGTATTCCAGAGGTGGGCATACAATGGATTTGTACAGTGGCATTATTATCTATCCCTTTCTTAATGGTTCCTAACGTTAGCTTTTTTGACAATCCTGACTGCAGGGGTTTCAGTGAATCCGGCCCGAGATGTTGCTCAGCAGGGGAGGGTGCCTAGGGGATAGAGCAGCCTCCTGCAGGCAGGACCCAGGGTGGGATGTGTGTGAAGAGGGTGTTAAGTCCCTGCTCAGGGGGCAGGGTGGGGGGCTGCTGTGGAGCTTGCACATTCAGGGCATCAACAGGCTGAAAATCACTCTCCCCCACACCCCACTACTCCTGAGCTGAGGGGCAGAGAGGTTTCCCCATGCCAGTGCTGTGCAGGGCTTTGGCACATTCAGGGCTTGGCTCTTCCTGGCCAGCGCCCCAAGCTGGAGGGTCTTGGGCTTTCCTAGAGCGCCTGCCCGGCCAGAGGCAGTGGGGGAAGGAAGGAAGCCAGGCTGTTGATGAGCTCAGTGCTCTGACCAGGGGCTGGTTCTCCGCCCAGCGCTGAAAGCAGGACATGCCCCACCGGGGGGAGAAAATGGAGGAGCAGGGGAACTGCGGGAGGGGGAGAAGTGGCAAAGCAGGGAGACAACAGTGAGAGGGGAAGCACGTAAAGGGATGATGGGTGGGTAGCAGAGGTGGCCTACACTCATAGGGGAGGGATAGTTCAGTGGTTTGAGCATTGGCCTGCTAAATCCAGGGTTGTGAGCTCAATCCTTGAGGGGACCACTTAGGGATCTAGGGCAAAATCAGTACTTGGTCCTGCTAGTGAAGGCAGAGGGCTTGACTTGATGACCTTTCAAGGTCCCTTCCAGTTCTAGGAGATAGGATATCTCCATAAATTTAAACCACCACAGCACGCAGCCAGTGCCAGCTGGAAACGGGAGAGGTGGTGCAGCCCTGCTGGCTGAGAGCTGGCTCGCAGCAGGGGCTGTACTGATGGACCAGTGCAGGAGCAGCTGGCCCCATATGCTGCATCTTCACCCTGCCACCAGCCTTACACATCCATCCCCCTCGTTGGCCACTAACCACTACACTCAGTGCTAATGGGTGGGAGGATGGCAAGCAAGAATCTGGCCTGCAGCAGGACCCACCACTACTGATGGGGGACAGAAAAATATGGGACAATTTGCCCATTTTTTAAGAAAAAGTCAGGAGAGCTGCAGGAGGGCTTAAATACAGTGGGGCTGTCCCTTTAAAAACAGGACATCTGGTCACCCTAATTAAGCATGTTATGAAGAGATGCCTCTGGAGTTGATTCTCTGTGGCTGTGGGAGTTGCCCGGCTGCAGCAGTTTTGGTGGCAGGCCGTAAGCCATACACACTTCTCCTCTTAATATCACAAAGCAGAACCTGCAGGCAGGAGCTAAGGTGGCGTAGCCCGGCCCCTGAGGGCAAGCTCTGGGCTCCCCATTTCCCCCACCCCAGGGCTGCTGGCCCTGAACCCCACGGTTTGCTGCTGCTCGCTTTAACATCAATACCCGCCAGAGGGGCCCCAGCTGTCCTTCTCCGCCCCCGCCGGGCGTGAGGGGCCCACTCGGCGACTCGTGGGCTGTAAGGGCCACGGCCTAGGCCGCGCGCCATGGGAGGCGGCATTAATAGGACCCAACCCCAACCACCCGCCTCCGCCTCCCGTCTCGCTCCCCAGTCACGCGGTTGGGGCGGAGTCAGGTGTTGCGCGGGTGCCGCTGGCGGGCGGGGTTAGAGGCGGAGGCAGGCGGCCGGGGGGGGGGCGGGGTCGGAGCCTAGTTGGCGGAAGTGAGGCGAGCGGGGCGGGGTGTGCTGCGCGCGGGAAGCCGGCAGGGTTCGTGTGGAGGCCAGGTAGCCGGGTGAGGTTTTCGTGTTCCCGGCTCTGGGATGGGCGCGGGCGCTGCCGCCTCGTGGGCGGCTGTCAAAGAGCCATGGCCCAGCACCGCTGCCTCCAATCTCCGGCAATGCCTGAGTGCGGCCCGGCTGGTGTCATGTCCCGTCCCACCCCATCTCGTTAGTGGGAGTGACCCTCCTGTCCCGTCGGGGGAGGGGTGCGGGCGGCCACCCTCCCGTCCCGGGGGGGGGCTCCCAGTCTCATCGGGGGTGGTGAGTGATGCTAAAGCCCCAGCAATTAGCAAGAGGGTCCCAGCGAATCTGTCTGAACCTGCTCACTCCAGGTTTGAAAGTGACCAGGTTTCAGGTTGGTGCTGCTCTTTATAACTTGGCCCAACGGGCAGTCTGTTCCACTGCCTGTAAACTAGGGATGGATCCAGTGAGGTAGTGATGTCATGTCGTCCTCCTTGTTGGGCAAAATTTGTTTTTTGCTGATGATACAGTGACTAACCAATATTTTTGTTCAACTTTTTTTTTCTAGTTTCACTTAAAGAAAATGGAGTTTTCTAGAGAAAAAAGGTTGAAGGCAAGACTTGCTGGTGATAGACGAGGAGATCTGTATCCTCACAGCCTGCAGTTCTACCTGCAGCCTCCCACTGAAAATATTTCTCTAGCTGAGTTTGAAAATTTTGCCATTGATAGGCTTAAATGTGAGTAACACCATAAATCTATAACCCTCTTTTTTGCACTTTGGATAAATGCAGTTTGAGGTGATCCATAGTCAATGAGTGATACAATGTTAAGTGTTAAGGTGGGATGCAGGCTTATTTTGATGTCTGTTATCAGAGCTAGAAGACTCCCATGTAATGCAACTGTTTTAGCATCAGAATGACTTATATATAGAGTGTCATCTACTCTGCCTATATGTTTTATGTCTTCACTTGTACTTCTAGTTTTCTTTTCAAGCATATATTTCTATACTAATAATTTGTAATTTCTAGTTGACAAATACAGTTCCTTTCTTAAAAAAAAAAAAAGTACAACAAAATTTATTTTGGCAGCTTATGTGTGTGTGTGTGAATGCCCCCCAAATTTTGCTTTTTAATTTCATTAACGATAATTGAGTATTATGTACTGCAAAACACTGTATGTGAAAAAACACCTAATGAATTCTGAATAGCTGTTAAATTTGAACATGTTTGTATCACTTATTGTACAAATGTTTATGAACATTTGTACAAACAGGTAAAATGCTCTCTTGTTCATGGATGGTTTGGCTTGTTTGCATAAAAGAGAAGACAATACACATAGTTTACAGACTAAGGATAAAACACGAGCATAGAAAGAATCAGAGGGGAAGGTTCCAGGAAAACAATGATGGTAGTAAAATAGTATCACAATAGTATAGAATTTTCATAGCTTTTAAAATAAAGAAAGCAAATAAGGTGATAAATAGCTCTTAACAGTGTGATCTGGTAAAGAGTGATCTTTATCACTCTTGCACTGTCACTTTAATTTTAAAATTTTCTCTTGTCTGTGCTCATCTGTGGCATCTCAGCCATATTTAGACTGAAAGCTCTTTGGAGTTAGGGACTGTCTATTTGCCCAGAACAATGGGGGCCTGATCATGACTGATTGTCTCTGGGTGCTATTGTAACTTTGCTGCTATTACTACCATCTGAACAAATACCTAACTATGTGTGTGAACAGGTCTTTTTGTGGATGAACAAGAAGAACATTTGCTCTTCTGTCTGCTTGTTTAAAAATTTTGTTGTCCATTGAGAACAGAAACAGTATAATGGATGTTATGTGACCAATCATACACCTCGAAAGAGTTGAAGTGATCACTTTAAACCTCCCATATAGTGACATTTGTTCAAAGCCTTTTGACTACTTGCAATAGAAAAAACATTGGAAGAAATCAGAATTAGTTCATGATTGATTTGCGAAGAGAAAATAGTACTAATTAATTGGAAAACTAATTTGTACTTAATTTGACCATTGTAGTTAATAATATACTATGGAAATTAGGAATCATTCCATTGATGACAATAGGCTTTGAATAAGGCCCCAAATACTTAACTGTAGCTCTGTATTAGCTTATTCCTTTTAATTTCTTCTAATCAATTCAGATCAAAGGCTGTAATCCTGAAGGCAATTTTTTTGTTGATCAAAAGCTTGTGGGGATGTGGGAGAAGCAAATCTGAAACTCTTTTGGTCTTTTTCAGTCTTTAAAAAAAAAAATGGATAGAATATAGTTTTTCTTATTAGCATAGATGATAGAACTAACAAATTTTACATTTTAATAGATCAGGGGTCGGCAACCTTTGGCACGCGGCCCATCAGGGTAATCCTCTGGTGGGCCACGAGACATTTTGTTTACGTTGACCGTTTGCAGGCACGGCCCCCAGCAGCTTCCAGTGGCTGCGGTTTGCCGTTCCTGGCCCATGGGAGCTGCAGGCCACAGGGACGTGCTGGCCACGCTTCCCGCAGCTCCCATTGGCTGGGAACGGCAAACCACGGCCACTGGAAGCTGCAGGGGGCTGTGCCTGCGCACGGTCAACGTAAACAAAGTGTCTCGCGGCCCGCCAGTGGATTACCCTGATGGGCCGCGTGCCGAAGGTTACTGACCCTTGTAATAGATGTATCTTTTTATACTACAAGTCTTGCTCATGCTGATTTCATTTGTCTCCTCTAATTACTTTAGTGCTCAAAGTAGTTGAGAACCTTGGTGTGAGCTATGTGAAAGGTAGTGATGAGTACAAAAGCAGGCTGGAGCGTGAGATTCGAAAGCTTAAATTTCCATTCAGAGTAAGTATATAATTGAAAAAGGAAAAGCATAATCTTTTTACTATAGATTTTATTTTCCATTTACTGTCAAAAATAGGGATACACTTGTTGAATACTGAACTCAAAGCATAAATTCTATAATTTGAACGGTTTATATCACTGAATTTTTTTCTTTTGCCTATCAACTACTTTTTTTCTTTTTAATTTTCTATTAACATTTGTAATTTCTCTTCTGACCTAGTTGGGTCAAAATCTGGAAATTTTGCACATTCAAAACTCCGATCAAAGTAGGCTGAAAGCTGTTTGAGTGAGGTCTGCAGGATACTCAGTAAGGTTTGGAGTGCTTAATGCATGCTCTGTTTTTAAAATCACCCTCTGCTTCTAGCAGAGTAGAAGTTGAGTCTTTCACAGGAATTTTTGTTTTGTTTTGGTGTATTGGCATCATTTGTCCCAGCAATATTTTGTTCAACTCTGGGAATGGCATTTTCTAGGGCTGCCAAACAATTAAAAAAAATAATCATGATTAATCGCACGATTGAACTATAATAGAATACCATTTAAATATTTTTGGATTTTTCTACATTTTCAAATATATTAATTTCAATTACAACACAGAATACAAAGTGTACAAAGCTCACTTAATATTTTTGATTACAAATATTTGTGCTGTAAAAAATAAAAGAAATAGTATTTTTCAATTCACATCATACAAGTACTGTAATGCAATCTCTTGATCATGAAAGTAGACCTTACAAATGTAGAATTATGTACAAAAACCAGCTGTGTTCAAAAATAAAACCATGTAAAACTTTAGAACCTACAAGTCCACTCAGTCCTACTTCTTGTTCAGCCAGTCACTCAGACAAACAAGTTTGTTTACATTTGCAAGAGATAATGCTGACCGCTTCTTGTTTACAATGTCACCTGAAAGTGAGAACAGACGTTTGCATGGCACTCTTGTAGCAGGCATTGCAAGATATTTACATGCCAGATGCGCTAAAGATTCATATGTCCCTTAATCTTCAACCACCATTCCAGAGGACATGCGTCCAGGCTGAGGACAGGTTCTACTCAATAACAATCCAAAGTAGTGCAGACCGACATATGTTCACTTTCATCATCTGAGTCAGATGCTACCAGCAGAAGGTTGATTATCGTTTTTGATGGTTCTGTAATTTTTGTATCGGAGTGTTGCTCTTTTAAGACTTCTGAAAGCATGCTCCACACCTCGTCCTTCTCAGATTTTGGAAGACACTTCAGATTCTTAAACCTTGGTTTGAGTGCTGTAGCTATCTTTAGAAATCTCACTTTGGTACTTTTTTTGCATTTTGTCAAATCTGTAGTGAAAGTGTTCTTAAAATGAACAACATGTGCTGGGTCGTCATCATCTGAGACTGCTATAATATGAAATATGTGGCAGAATGCAGGTAAAACAGAGCAGAAGACATACTGTTCTCTCCCAAGGAGTTCAGTCAAAATTTCATTAATGCATTTTTTTTTAACGAGAGTCATCAGCATGGAGCATATCCTCTGGAATGGTAGCAGAATCATGTAGGGGCATATGAATGTTTAGCATATCTGGCACGTAAATACCTTGCAGTGCCGGCTACAAAAGTGCCATGCGAAAGCCTGTTCTCACTTTCAGGTGACATTGTAAATAAGAAGCCGGACTGAGTGGACTTGTAGGCAAAGTTATACACTGTTTTGTTTTTTGAGTGCACTTATGTAACAAAAAAAATATACATTTGTAAGTTCACTTTCATGATAAAGAGATTGCATTATGGTACTTGTATGAGGGGAATTGAAAAATACTATTTTTTTTTGTTTCATCATTTTTACAGTGCAAATATTTGTAATAAAAATAATATAAAATGATCACTGTACACTTTGTATTCCGAGTTGTAAATGTAATCAAATATATTTGAAAATGTAGAAAACATCCAAAAATATAAAATAAATTTAAATTGATATTCTATTGTTTAACAGTGTGATTAAAACTGCTATTAATCACAGTTAAATTTTTTAATCACGATTAATTTTTTTGAGTTAATTGCGTGAGTTCACTGTGATTAATTGACAGCCCTAATGTTTTCTTATCAGTGCAGAAAGAGCACACAATTCCTTGTTTGTGGGTATTTCCAAATAATTAGCTTTGGTTTGTTTGCAGAAATGAGTGTTTTGAAGGAAACTTTCTCCCAAATTATAACCGTTTTAATTCAGAGCAGGTAGTTGGATGAAAAGTTCCCCGGTACTATGAAGTGTATTCTTGCAATTTTCAGTTAACAGTAGGATTTTTTCCATTTGTCTTTTGATAATTCTTGTAGCACTTACTGACTTTGTCAGAAGTGTAGAAAGAATTTAATGTACTTTACATGTTTTACGGTGATATGACAGGAAGGTTGTGGGTCTTGCTATTTAATTTTGGATTTATTTCTCAACTTCAGTTTTCTTTTACTGCCATGATTCAGTACATATTTTCTCTTATGGAAACTGTAGGCTTTGGTTGAGGATGATTATGATGCAAGGAGGAAAGACCATATCTCTCATTTCATACTGCGCCTTGCTTACTGCCAGTCGTAAGTATTTTTTAAGCAAATATATATTCTTTTTAATATTTTAAGTATATGGTTTAAACTTTGTCACCTAAAGGCTGGTAATGTGGTACTAAATATAGAGACAAATTTTCTTTGTTTCAGGTATAAGCTTTTTCCCAGTTTAGAAGCTTAGTCAGGAAGAGAATTCATATGTGGTGAAAAATGACACAATAAAAAAAACTGGAATATATTTATATACTTAAAATTAGCCATGAATAAATTTATTCTGATATTTAAATAATGCACTCCCCACATAGTCATTGGGCAGTAATACACATAGTTTTTTATTTTTTATTTTCAAAGGCACTCAGCATTGATTTAACTTAGTTCCCATTGACATAAATAGGAATAGATTTAGCCTGCCTCTGAGCACTTTTGACTCTGACCCTCAGTAATAGACAAGTTGGTCTAAAAAGATTACCACTGTAGATCACTGCCTTATACATGGCCCCCAGTCATCTCTTTAAGCATAGGCCGGAATTTTAAAAAGGTGCCTACATGGATTTCATTGAATTTCAGTTGGAGTTGGTTGCTGAACTCTTTTAAGCAGCTTTGAAAATCTCACAATAAGTACATGCATGGGTTTAATACTGCGATCAAAAGGTAGAAAGTTTGCCTTTCTACATGTATGTCTGTGGACAATCAGGAAAAAGTATCCCAGGTATTGCAGTGGACATGTGAAAAGCAGTCTTCCAGGTAGCCAGATCCCAAAACATGCAAGTTTTTACAAATCAGTATGATTTCTTGAATTCTACCCCAGAAGGTAACAGTAAACAAATGCAGTCTTTGCAATTCTGTTGTATCATGTTCCTTAAGGTCAACGCCAATAAATCAGCTATGTTTCACACATTGTATACCTTTGAAGTTTTCTCCATAATCACCCCAGGTAGAAGTGTTGCATTAATGGAATCTCATACTCTCAAAGATATGAGTAACTCCTGTGAGGTCCAGTGGCAGTGGTCGCAGTTGTGTAGCCAAACAGATATGGAGGGGTAGGAGAGAGGAGCTTCTGGTTATAAATCGGCAATTCCTGAGAGCAGTCGGGGATGCAGAGGGTCTCCCAGAAAAAACATCTCCTTGACAGGAGGCTATGAAACTACCCAGTAATATACATACAACCTGGCCTGACATCTTAGATTCCTTCACTTGACTACCAGATTTGCTTCTGTCTTGCCTTAAGTTTCAACCATGCCTGTATCCTGATCTCTACATTCAGAGCAGAGACTACACTATTTGGGTGTAACTAAGGGCACGTCTGCATGGTGTGGTAATGTGCATCAGTGGGATGTGAATTCTAATGTGCACCAATGTATTGTATTCTGAGTGGCCCATGTAGATCCTATTTTAGTGCACACCAGCAGGGTCTACACAGATCAGTTGCATGAATTCTAATGTGCACTCTCCCTGGTGTGCATACCACAATATGTAAACAAGCCCTTAAAAGCAAAATCTGAATGACACTGTAGCCCAAACTTCATTGCTTTTCCCACTGGCATCACTACATAATGACATCATAGCAGCATGCACAAGAGACGTTTAGGGCAGATGAGTAATTGTCAGTATTGCCGTTTGGGATCTCTGAGAGTCAAAAATGGGGCCATCCAAGTACAATCCTGTCTTCAGTCATTGTCTGCAGGTCTCATAGTTGCTTAAAATCAGCAAATAAGTAATTTTTAGTGGTCCCCGTGAATTGATACTCAATCTCCAGTCAGTTAAATGTTACTTGTACTTTAAAAATGCATAGATTGCAGGAGATTTTCATTAGTGTAGTATCAATTGTTCTTCTTTGAGTGTTTGCTCATATTGATTCCAATTAAGTGGGCGCGCGCCGCGTGCACAATCGTTGGAAGATTTTTACCCTAGCAACTCTCGGTGGGTCGGCTGACGCGCCCCCTGGAGTGGAGCCCTCACAGCACCGGATATATGCCCCTGCTGACCCAGCGCCCCCTCAGTTCCTTCTTACCGCCCGTGATTGTCGTTGGAACGGTGGAGAGCGGCGTAGCTGACCTCCACATCCCTAGCTTTGGCATTGTCTTATAGTTAGTTCTTAGTGTAGTTTATTAGTTTAGCAGTTTTTAGAGTAGTCTTAGTAAGTTTGTATATAGTATATTAGTGTATATAGTTATACATAAGTTGGGGTATCGGGGTTTATCCCCGTTCCTCCGCCCTGGTACCAGGGCTTATGCCCAAGTCTCCGAGTTTCAAGCCTTGCTCGGCCTGTCTCAAGCCGATGCCCATTGGAGACCCCCATGACTCCTGTCTGAAGTGCCTGGGGGAAGCTCATGTACCTGACAAGTGCTGCATCTGCAAGGCTTTCAAGCCTCGGACAAAAAAGGAGCAGGACTTCCGTCTAAAACAGCTCCTGATGGAAGCGGCACTTAGCCCGATGCCCCCGGCACTGTGCGCAGACCAGGCACCGTCGGTCTGCAGCATGCCTCCGGCAACGGAGCGACCCAGCACCAGCCAGGTACCTCGGCACCAGATGTCTCCGGCACTGGTACAGATGCAACACCGCTTGCTGTCTCCGTGGCCCAAGAAGCAGCACAAACCACCTGTTGCTCCTCCACAGGTGCAACCACCGCCGGCGACCTCAGTGGAGCAGCGCGCTATACTGGACCACACTGCGAAGGCGTCAATTCCGGCGCCGCAAGCGCCATTGAGTCTGGTGCATATAAGCTCCCTGGTGCACACCGTGGTTGAGCTGGGCCTGCCATCCACTCCGGAGACCTTCTCCACTGCTCGCGACCTGATCGTGCTGACTGAGCCTGCACCGTCTCACCCTCTGGCACCACCGGTGCAGACTGTCCCATCCATAGGGAAGCCCGCCTTCATTCGACCTCCTTTGCAGAGCGAAACAGCTCGGCACCGCTCTCAATCCCGGTCCGATCTCCATCTCGGCGCCGGTCGTACTCGCGGCACCGCTCCGCCTCCTGGAGGTCTCCCTCCCAGTACGATCGGTACCGATCCAGCTCCCGGCACCAGTCCTGGCACCGCTCATTGTGCAGTCGGTTCCAGCACCGCCTGCACCGTCGGTCGTCGTCCAGATCCAGATCGACCTCCAGGCACGTTACGATCGTCGGTCCCGCTCCTGATCACGGTACTGCCCAGGACACCGGCACCGGTCCCCAGCTCTCACGCGTGGACCAGTAGATGGCGCCGGGTCAACGCAAGGAGTGCGTTCGGCACCGCCTTGGCCTTCTCGCCCAAACTCTGTGTCGTCCCAAGCGGAGAGTGGCTATAATATCCAGGGCCAAAACATTGATGGCGCTAGCCAGGGGCCAGATGTAGGACAGAATCCCGACCAAGGTCCTCCACAATGGTCTTTCTGGACCCCTTGGACATATCACCAAGTCCAAGGTTGCCCCTCAGGCGCTTCTCGCTCGGCTCATTCGGAGCCTAGGGTACCTGGGGCAACTGTTAGCCGCCCTCCCCCAATAGCTTCGGAGGCAACTGCCCTACCGCCTGAGCAGGCTGATGCCCCTACGGTTGTGGACTTAGGGCAGCCAGACCCTCCTCAACCTAACCTTCCCCAGGACCCACTAGTCCAGGGATTGTCCTCCTCATCCTCACCTGACAATACCATGGCAGGCACGCCCTCCTCTGGTCCCTCACCTATAGATCTTCGTGCACACCAGGACCTCCTTCGTAGGGTGGCACAGAACATGAATCTGCAGGTGGAGGAGGTGGCGGAAGTTGAGGACTTGGTGGTGGACATCTTGTCGGCCGATGCCCCCAGGCGGGTAGCTTTGCCCTTCATTAAGACCATTCAGGCGAATGCCAATACTATCTGGCAGTTGCCGGCGTCCATCCCTCCCACAGCAAGAGGGGTGGAAAGGAAATACATGGTGCCATCCAAAGATTGAGTACTTGTATGTGCACCCCCAACCTTGCTCCCTTGTTGTACAGTCTGTAAACGAGAGGGAGAGACATGGCCAACAAGCGCCCGGACGTTAGGCGCCTGGATCTCTTCGGGCATAAAATCTACCCAACTGGTGGCCTACAGCTCAGGGTAGCTAACCAGCAGGCCCTCCTGAGCCGTTATAATTATAATACCTGGAACTCGATGGGGAAATTCAAAGAGCTGGTTCTCCAGGGGTCCAGGGAAGAGTTTTGGGCCTTGCTCAAGAAGGGCAAGAAGGTGGCAAGGACATATCTGCAGGCAAAGGGGGGGCTTCGGCCCATCCTGGACCTACGCAGACTCAACAAATTCATGGTAAAGTTGAAGTGCCGCATGGTTACCCTGGGAACTATTATCCCATCCCTGGATCCTGGAGACTGGTACGCTGCCCTCGACATGAAGGACGCATACTTCCACATAGCAATTTACCCTCCACACAGGCGGTTCCTTCGCTTTGTGGTAAGACAGCAGCATTTCCAATTTGTGGTCCTCCCCTTTGGCCTTTCCACAGTGCCAAGGGTCTTTACAAAATGTATGGCTGTCATAGTGGCCTGGCTCCGGAGGCATCAGATCCAAGTGTTTCCGTACCTCGACGACTGGCTCATTCGGGGTCGGTCTGAGCTACAGTGCGGTCTCACGTTCGCTTCGTCATGACCTGCTTCAGGCAACTGGGCCTGCTGCTCAACGCCGAAAAGTCCACTTTGGAGCCAACCCAAAAAATACACTTCATCGGGGCAGTCTTGGACTCGAATCTCGCCAGGGCGTGCCTACCGCAGACCCACTTCCAGTCCATGATAACTCTTATCCACGCCCTCTGAAGCTTCCCGACCTCAACAGCACGCACGTGCCTCGGTCTTCTGGGCCATATGGCCTCATGCAATTTCGTGACCAAACATGCCAGACTACGCTGCCACCCACTTCAGATCTGGCTCTCGTCAGTATACCGCCCAGGCTGGGACAGTTTGGACACAGTACTCACGGTGCCGACGAAGGTCTTGTCCTCTCTGGGTTGGTGGCTAAACCCCAACCTGGTTTGCGGGGGGATGCCATTCCATGCCCCACAGCCCTCTCTAGTCCTCACCATGGACGCGTCCTCTCTGGGCTGGGGCGCTCACCTCGTGAACCTTCGCACACAAGGCCTTTGGTCCGCACAAGAAATATCCCTGCATATCAACGTTAGGGAACTGAGAGCAGTACGCCTAGCGTGTCAGGTATTCTGTGAACACCTCCAGGGCCATTGTCGCAATCTTCACAGACAACACAACGGCCATGTTTTACATCAACAAGCAAGGTGGAGCGCGGTCGTCCCTCCTCTGTCACGAAGCCATACATCTCTGGGAATTTTGCATAGCTCAATTAATCGACCTGGTGGCATATTTTCTCCCAGGAGTCCAGAACACCATGGCAGATCGCCTCAGCAGGTCCTTCCTGGCTCATGAGTGGTCGATACGTCCGGACGTTATTCATTCTGTTTTCCGGAGGTGGGGATTTCCCCACATAGACCTTTTCACCTCTCGCGAGAATCGGAAGTGCTAAGTGTTCTGCTCTCTCCAGGGACGTTCCCCGGGATCCCTGTCAGACGCTTCCTGATACCGTGAAAAGACCACCTGCTCTATGCTTTCCCTCCATTTCCGTTGGTCCAAAAGGTCCTCCTCAAGTTACGCAGAGACAAGGCCCGCTTAATCTTGATCGCTCCAGCGTGGCCCAGACAATGCTGGTACACCACGCTCCTCGATCTGTCTGTGACAGAACCAATCACTCTACCATTGTGGCCGGACCTGATCACTCAGGAACACAGCAGGTTATGTCATTCGGACCTGCAGTCTCTCCACCTGACTGCGTGGCTGCTGCATGGCTGACCGAATCCGAGCTGCGTTGCTCCACTTCGGTGCAGCAGGTGCTCTTGGGGAGCAGAAAGCCATCCACTAGGTCCACATACATGGCCAAATGGAAGCGTTTCTCCTGCTGGTATGCCCTAAACAACACTGTCCCTACGGGGGTACCAGTACCTACCATCCTGGACTATCTCTGGTCCTTAAAACAGCAAGGCCTAACTGTCTCATCTATCAGAGTCCACCTAGCAGCAATCTCCGCCTTCCACCCAGGCGAGAACAGGCGCTCAGTCTTCTCCAGTCCCATGGTCAGCAGGTTCCTTAAGGGCTTAGAACGTCTGTAACCACAAATTCGTCAGCCGGCCCCTATGTGGGACCTCAATCTAGTCCTAGCTAGACTCATGGGTACCCCCTTCGAGCCCATGGCCACCTGCTCGCTTCTGTACCAGTCCTGGAAAACAGCTTTCCTCATCGCTATCACATCGGTGAGATGAGTCTCAGAACTTAGGGCCCTTACATCGGACCCACCATATACGGTGTTCCATAAGGACAAGGTACACCTGCGACCACACCCCGCCTTGCTCCCTAAGGTGGTGTCTGCCTTCCATGTCAACCAAGACATCTTCTTCCCAAAGCCGCACGCTTTGCGAAGGGAGCAACAGCTACATTCCCTAGACGTTCGCAGGGCTCTTGCTTTTTACATTGAGCAAACGAAGCCGTTCAGAAAGACATCCCAACTGTTTGTAGCGGTGGCAGACCAGATGAAAGGCCTTCCGGTCTCTTCGCAGCAAATATCGTCTTGGATTACTTCATGCATCCGTGCATGTTACGACTTAGCTGGTGTCCCAGCTCCACGACTTACTGCCCATTCCACTCGGGCCCAAGCTTCTTCCTCTGCCTTTCTGGCTCATGTGCCCATACAGGAGATATGTAGGGCAGCGACTTGGTCATCCGTGCACACTTTCGCATCCCACTATGCCATAGTGCAGCAGTCCAGGGATGATGCGGCATTTGGCTCAGCGGTCCTTCACTCCGCGACATCCAATTCTGACCCCACCGCCTAGGTAAGGCTTGGGAGTCACCTAATTGGAATCGATATGAGCAAGCACTCGAAGAAGAAAAGATGGTTACTCACCTTTGGGCTTGTCTATACTTACCGCGCTGGTTCGGCGGCAGGCAATCGAACTTCTGGGTTCGATTTATCGCGTCTAGTCTGGACGTGATAAATCGAACTCAGAAGTGCTCCCCGTCGACTCCAGTAATCCTGCTCGCCGCGAGGAGTACGCGGAGTCGACGGGGGAGCCTGCCTGCCGGGTCTGGACGGGGGTAAGTTCGAACTAAGGTATGTCTACTTCAGCTACGTTATTCACGTAGCTGAAGTTGCGTACCTTAGTTCGATTTGGGGGTTTAGTGTAGACGAAGCCTTTGTAACTGTTGTTCTTCGAGATGTGTTGCTCATATCCATTCTAAACCCACCCTCCTTCCCTGCTGTCAAAGTAGCTGGCAAGAAGGAACTGAGGGGGCGCTGGGTCGGCAGGGGCAAAATGCCGTGAGGGCGCCACTCTCAGACCCACCGAGAGTTGCTAGGGTAAAAATCTTCCGACGATCATGCACGCGGCACGCACCCACCTAATTGGAATGGATATGAGCAACACATCTCGAAGAACAACAATTACAAAGGTGAGTAACCGTCTTTTTTTAATGTGTAGACGTGTTGTACATATACACTTTCTTGTTTCATAAACTCCATTAGTGATTCCAACCAGCAACGTACATAATATAATTCTTAAAACAAAGTTCTGACTATCTACTTAAGATGGCAACGTATCATTTCTTAAGGGACACTGTTAACTTGTAAACCAGACTCAACATTTCATAAATTGGATGTTTTTCTAAAAGATATATTCAGAAAGTTATTTGGGGGAAGTTCTTTGGCTTGTGTTCTACCAGCGATCAGACTAGATGATCACAATGGTCTCTTCTGGTCTTGGAATCTATGAATATGAGGAGAACCTCCTTTAGTTACAATTTAGATTTAGGATTATTAAATTAAAAAACTAGTGAAAACATTTCTATTGGGTATTTATGCATTTTACGCCATTTTGTGTACTGTGAATTTTATTTCTCGTTAAGTTAGTTTCTCCCTTGCTGAAAAGCCCCTCATCTTTAAAAAGGCAAAATGTGTTAGAAAAAATATGTTGAGAATTTTTTAAAATCTGAAACTGGATGCTTTTTGAAATAAGACGGATGTTGATGATGCCCCTCAAATTTCCAATTTCTTTGTTTTAAAAAAAAGTTTGGCATTGTGGGATGCAGTGTTATGTAGTGGATAGAGCACTGGATTCAGGCTTGGGAGACCTGGCTTCTATTCCGAGCTCAGCCACTGACCTGCTGGGTGACCTTGAGAAAGTCACTTTACCTCCCTGTGCCTCAATTTCACCTTCTGTAAAATGGAGATGAGTCTTTGTAAAATGCTTTGAGATCTATTAATGAAAAATGCTATGTAAAAGCTAGGTGATGGAATTATTTCAGGAAAAAAGCATGCATATTGCAGTATTCTGTAACTTTGTGAGGGTGATGTGCCTTCACACAGGCTGTTCTGAGCTAAATGCTAACAGTGTGGTATTGTTGTGGAAAAGTTCGTTAGCCAGTTTCCATCCTATGTAAATTCTGTTTCTTCCTTTGGGAAGATATAATTAATGGTTAATAGTGAAAGAGAAAATAGAGAGAAGGTGGGTGAGGTAATATTTTTTATTGGACCAACTTTTGTTGTGGGGAGAGGCAAGCTTTCAAGTTTACACAGAGCTGTTTTTCTGTCTCCCTCCCCCCACCCCCCAACAGAAGTTGGTCCAATAGAAGATATTACCTTACCTTGTTTCTCTAATATCCCGGGACCAACACTGCATGCAAAAAGGACAAATAAACATCTTAAATTTGTAATGGTTCTTGAATGGAAAGATCTTGAACTGACACACAAACTGTACAGGGTAATCTGTTATTCACCACTGAAATGCAGCCTTATCTGAGATGAAAGCTGCCATGCACTGATAAATTGACACTACTCAATAGATAAGAACAGGAAGTGAATAGTACAGGAAAAACTTTTTGAATTAAATGTTATAAGGCGGAGAAACAGAGCTTGGCACAGAGCAGTGATTGTATAGTTGCTGTTTGTTTAGTGCTAAATTTGGAGTCCATGTTACAGAAAAAGTTTATAAGTAGGTTGGATCACAAATTTTGTGCAGAATTAATTCATCTAATTGTCTGCAAGGAGGATGTGTTTATAGCTAAAATACTTGTGGGGGTAGAGGGTGGTGTGTACTTGTTTTTTCTTTAGTGGTTCAACAGTGTCACCCAGAGGCAAAAAATGTGCATTTTTCATTTTTTCTTTCTCTGGTTCATTGCTAAATTATTTGGATTGAATATCACTTTTTTGTATTTGTTTCTCTGCTGGGCTTTAGTTGTTGTACATATTTGGAATGAACATAAACTTTACTTGTGAGCACTAATACCACCATCCTCCCTGTCAGACCTGTAGCCTGGGTATCATCTTTGACTTTCTCTCTAGCTCCTTTCCTCCAGTCTGTGCCTAAATCTTGCTGATTCTTCCTGCATAGGGTTACCATACGTCCGGATTTTCCCGGACATGTCCGGCTTTTGGGGGTTCAAATCCCCGTCCGGGGGGAAATCCCCAAAAGCC